>NW_004955557.1:1521052-1546045 GCF_000276665.1 Chinchilla lanigera
GCGGGCCGCTCCCCGCGCGGCGTCCACTGTGGCGTCACGGCCATTGTGTCGTGCCGGTGACGCCGGGAACTGTTCCCACTACAGCTGGTTAGGCAGCCTTAGCCCAGAGCTGGCTCTGCGGCTACACTGGCCGGTCGCCGTTTCTCTTTCTGTTCCCCTGGCCAGCCGCAACACTGAGCCAAAAGCGGGAACCCCCGGCGACGGCGGCCTCGACGCCGGCCTCGACCGCAACCTCCACCTCGGCCTCGACCGCGGTGTCACCCCAGCCCATCAAGGGGATCCTCAAGAACACGGCCGCTGCGACTTCCTCCATGGCAGCCTCGGCCGAAGAGCCCCGCGGGAGAGTCCACAAGAAGCGGAGTAAAAAGTCACAGAAGTGGGATGAAATGAATATACTGGCAACCTGCCATTCCGCTGACAAAGGCCACGGTTCGACGAAAATAGATGAACCAAGCACCCCTTTACCAGGTGTTATGAGTGATGACGCGGATGCTGTTACTGAGTCAGAACCCACTGCAGCCCCAGCTCCGGATATCTTGGCTAAGAAAGTAGCTGCTGCTGAAGCCTCAGAGCCAGAGTACCAGCCTGCAGAACAAGGAAGCACGGGAGAACAGGATAATGATCCGTCACCAGCAGAGAGAGAAAAGAACCAAGAGTCTGAAAGCAAAAGGAAGGTGCACTACAAAGGACTGCATATTAAGTTCGCTAAACCGTTAATTTTAAAAGATGAGGAAGACAAAGGAAAACCAGCTACTGAAGAATCAAAGTAAGGGTCTACTACTGGTGATCAACGGAAAGACAAGTCACGAAGTTCATAGAAGTTAGACGACCTGTTACTATAACACATTGCTCCTTGTTCTTAATTCATGATTTAAGTATCAAGATACATCTCAGGTGATTACATACTGCCAAGAACTGAAAGATGACCTTAGAGACCGATTAGACGAAAATGCCTAGTGCATGCATATGTTCTTGTGCCTCATACTTCACCACAAATAAAGTAAAATCTCATCAATCCAAAACTGCTTGACTTTTGTAAGAACAGTGGTTGATTTGTGTAAGATATTATATAGCTTTTATGCATTAGAAGTTAACGTCTTTTGGGGGGAGGAAACTAATTTATTTTCATCACTTATAGATGTGGTACCTCTTATAAAATGTTTATTGGGCTTTTTGCTTTTTACCAAAAGCCAATTGGAACAACAGGACATACAGGTTGATAAATACTCAGGCTGAAAGGTATTTTTAACAGTTGTTGTCAGTGTGATTAGTCTGTTTGACTGAGAAGGATTACAAGAGTTACTGCTATATTTTCTAGTTACTACATTCAAAATACCTGTTGAATTTTTTTGTGCTTACAGGGAAAGAATTGACATTTTTCTTGTCAAAACTAGATGTTTTGTTTTTGTGTTTTTTTTTTTTATTTTTTAATTGTTTTTGGTTTTTCTCCGGTACTGGGAACCGAACTCACGACCTTGCGCTTGCCAGGCAGGCGCTTTGCCGGTGAGCTAAATCCCCAGCCCCTGTTTTTGTGTTTTAAATGTCATATTAACTTGCACTAATGTCTGCTCTGCTTGTTTTGGTGCACTGGGCAGAAGTTAAATCAGTTTCTTCAGTAAATACAATTCTAGTGTAAAAAAAAAAAAAAAGAACTACAATGAAAATACAAACAAAACTCTACCACAAAAATAGTCTTAGCTTCAGTTATCACACCTAAGGCAGTTATGACAACATGTCTATACACAAGTCTTGCTCACACTGACAGCATATGTGCTTAGCTTTCATTTCCTGTTTGGCAGGCCCTTATTGTCACCTCTCTTGTCTTCCTCTTTTGTTAGGAGTGTCTTATCATATTATACAGTATGAGGGGCTGGGGATTTAGCTCAGCAGCAAAGCGCCTGCCTGGCAAGCGCAACGTCGTGAGTTCGGTTCCCAGTACCGGAGAAAAACCAAAAACCAAAAAAAAAAAAACAACAAAATACAGTATGAACTTAGGAAAATGAAATATCAATAAAATATCAAATATATATTGAGTGTTTAGAATAAACATTTTCTACATCAAGTGTTTGCTTAATAAATATTAAAAAACCCAGCAGAAATAAATTCTTTTGTTAACTACAATGAAAATGCAAGCAAAACTCTACCACAAACATAATCTTTACTTAAATTATCACACCTGAGGATGTCTTCACACAACAGCATATTCAATACATAAGTATTGCTTACACTGAAAGCACATGTATTTTGTTTTCCTGTCTTCGTTGGTAGGACATACTTGACATCTTGCTGGTCTTCCTCTTTTCTTAGGAGGTTCTTGTGATGTTTCACTTGTCTGCTTACCAGTCTGTTCCAAAATTCTTTTGAGGAGTTCTTTGAGCAGATGCATATTGTTAATCCTTTGTTATATTTGGTCTTTTATCAATTCCAGTCCTAGTCATCTAAGAAAATTTCTCCATGATATTTTGTGCTTGATATTTTCCTTGAAACTATTTGTGCCTGGCATGTTTAGGATCCAGTAAATCACAACCATTGACCAACACTTTGTGTTTCAACTAACATTATAGCTGCTGCATAATTCATCAACCATATCTACTCTGCCTTTAGTTTTGTTGTAAAGTGTGACCATGTCTGGCATCATTTGGGTTGAGGATTCACTATGAATGTTTGCTTTTGAAACAGGATCTTGCTAGGTAGTCCAGGCTAACCTTGAACTCACTATGTAGCACAGGCTGACCTTGAACTCACAGCATCCTCTTGCCTCAACCTCTCGGATGCTGGGATTACAGGTGTGCCCCACCATGTCTGGCCTCTTTATCTTATCATCATGGTGTAAGGTTGACAGTATCAATATTACGTTGTTTTTCTTCACCATAATGTGATCTAGGATATCCTGAAACGCAGTATCCTCTTCCCTCAGCCTCCCAAGTGCCATGATTACAGGGATACACCACCATGCCTGGCTTCACTCTCTATCTTACTATCATGGTGGAATGTTTACAGAATCAATAGTAGTTTGTTTTTCTTCACCATATAGGAGGCCAATGTTATGTCTTTCTGAAATCTAAATAATTGCATTTCTCTATTGTGACCTTGCAACATTTTTTTTAGAAATCTCAGCTTTGTTCTTGCAAATAGCTCATGTGCTGGTCAACTGGTGTTCTTATAGCAAATATATCAATGGGTAACTAGTGAACCAACTGGCAAATGTGACATTTGGGTTATTCGAAATAGGTGCAACAAGTCTGCTCACAGCATCATACAGGTTATCACTGCATGAATAAAGGCCTGGTGGCTGAGTTTCAGGATAAATTTCAAAATTCAGGGTGTAAATGTCTTCACATCTATCAGAGCATATATTTTTATACTGTATTGGGAGGGTTTACTTGTCACATATTGCCAGAAGCTTCAACAACCATGAAATGATGCAAGTTGTTTGTCAATTGTCATGTATTTGTGTGGAGTATAAATTGCTTGATGGTTCAAAACAAAACTTTAAAAAATGAGCAAATAGCCAATTGTCTGATTTTTTTGCCTTCTTGGCAGGTCTTTTTGTCATCAAACTGTAGACAATTTTGCAGGAAGCCAAGTCTCTTGAGTGTTGTTATTGTTCTAAAAATCTAAAAGCATCTGTCACTTCTCCATAAATCCTTTAAATTCTGACAATTAGAATGAGAAAGTCCTGCTATGAAGGTTTTTAGTTCAGATAGTGAGGTATCATGATAAATATATTTTTTAGTATTACTATTGATGCATATAGAATGTTTTACTTATATTTCATTATTACTATATTTCAAAACATCTTGTAACATATTGTCAATTACAAACAATTTCCAACATTGAATCTCAGTGTTGGGATTCTGTCCAATAGGTTTTAACCTGGCAAGAACCTATTAACATTTTCTAACCCAGCTCTAACATTGGATCATTTAGGTATACATGACCATTTTGTAGCATTTTGACTCGACGAGTCAAATATTTATTTCCATTACTGTTTTATTCTTCATCTGAATCGAAGTCTTTCCTCTGTACTTCTCTATCTGTCATATCTTGCAAACTTCCCTGGCTTACATGATCCAAGCAAGTATCATTGGTAGCTGAGTCACCTGATGATTCACTTTGAACTTCCTCCCAAAGTTGCAAAAGTGGATTTTCATGTGACATTGTACTGAATTGGGCTAATTCAACAAGAAAAATCCAAAGAAAACATTTAATGAAAAATTACATATAGACAGAAAAGTAACATGATACATAACATGGGTAAAACTCACCTGTTTACACTTTGATACACTTACACATACTTTGCTCTTTGTTATACAGAGTGGGTGAAGTCGTACCAAGATTGCTTCCTGCATTCCACCAGTTACCATTATGCTACATTAGTTATATTAGAAAAGTATTGCATGGGCGTCTGTGACCAAGTATGAGGAACCAAGGTTAAAGACCCCGTCCAAAAACGATCATCTGAAATGAATAGAGATTTCTCAGAAGAAGTATAAATAGCACATAAATATATGAAAAAATGCTCAACATCACAGGTCATTTTTTAAAATTTAGTTTAAAAATAAAAGCAGCAAAACATACAGACATCCATTTACAAAATAGCATGAGAACAATACCAGCAATAGTGAATTACAGACAAGGTGGTAGGAAATTAACAATGGTTGTTATATTACATATTGATATCTTCAAAGTGGTTTCTCAGGAAAACATAGAGACATGGAAGATTAATAAAATAATTACTCATTAACTGTTCCTTTCAGTAAAGTGGTAGAAGTCAGTAGTACAACTATGTTAGCTATCCTGTATATACATACATACATAATTTCCCCTTTCGTTTCTCTTTTCCCTCATCCCAGTTGCTCTTTACTTTTGAGCAGTGTCCTTTCGTTTCACAATGTCTATCATACCTCCTAATTTTTATTCACTCTGTCAGGTTGTTACACTAGTGAGACAATACGTTGCTTACACATGGAGGTCTGGTTTATTTCACTTATGAGTATAGTCTCTAGTTGTGACCATTTACCTGTAAAAGCCTCGAGTTTATCTTTCCTTATAGCTGAGTAATATTCCATTATATAAAAGTACCACAATTTTTTATCCATTCCTCAGTGGATGGATATTTGGGTTGCTTCCACAATTTAGCAATTACAAATTGTGTTGCTATGAACATGGGTGCACATACATCGCTGTGATACGATGTTTTCAGATCTTCTGGGAAAATACCCAAAAGGGGAATAGCTGGGTTGAATGGGACCTCTAGACTTAGTTTGCTGAGGAATCTCCAAACTGATTTCCACAGTGGTTTCACCAGTCTGCATTCCCACCAGCAGTGGAGAAGAGTTCCTATTTCTCCACAGTCTCGCCAGCATTTGTTATGGGTTGCTTTCTTAATGCTAGCCATTCTTCTGGGATGAGATGAAATCTCAATGCTGTTTTAATTTGCATTTCTTGAATGACTAATGGTGTTGAACATTTTCTCATGTATTTGCCATTTGTATTTCTTTATCTGGGAAGTGTGTATTCACTTCAGCTGCCCATTTTTGGATTGGGTCTTTGAATTTTGGGGCGGGGCTGATGTTTTTTAATTCTTTGTATGTTCTAGATAGAAGACCTTTGTCCAAGGGACAGTGAGCTAAAATTTTTTCCCAATTTGTGGGTTCAACATCACTGATCATTTGAGAAATGCAAATTAAAACAACACTGAGATTTCATCTCTGGGAAAACCGCTATCCTCAAGAAATCAACCAATAACAAATGCTAGTGGGGCTGTGGGGAAGAAGGAGCCCTTCTTTATTGTTGGTGGGAATGTAAACTGATATGGAGATTACTCAAAATTCTAAAACTAGAAGTTTCATTTGACCCAGCTGTTCTGTGAATCTCCCTAAAAGAATTAAAGTATCATACCACAGTGATATATGCATATCGTGTTCATAGCAGCACAATTTATAATGGCTAAATCTTAGAAACAGCCCATCAAAAGATGGAAGAAAATGTATTTATATACAGTGGAGTACTACTCACCATAAAAGATAAACTTGAGTCGTTTGTAGGAAAATCAGTGCACCTCAAGACCATAATCCTAAGTGAAGTGAATTGGACACACGAGTTTAAATACATTTCTCTTGTATGAGAAATGTAAAGGGTAAGTAAGGTGCAGCATGGAAGATAGATAATGGAAAGTAGAAAGAACATGTAAAAATGGGTGGGAGAACAAGGGAAGGAAGGGTAAAAGAAAACAAGAATGGAAAGGAAAACAGCAAAGCTTGTGTATATGGAAAGAAGAGCAAGGGTTGAAGGGAAAGGAGAGGAATGGGGAAAAGAAGGGAATCAGTGTGTTATGTAGAGTTGTGAATTTCTTATTGTGATCAATATGTATGTACTAATAAAAATGAATTTAAAAATCAATTTCAAAATAGAAAAAAAGGAATAGCCAAACAAAATAAAACAGAGACCTTGTCCTATTGAAGAATGTTTGTTAGGTTAAGGCCTTGAAGATCCTACTAGAATTCAGAGAGATGAAAGAAATAGAGCTATGTCTTTCATGAATTTGAGTGTAGCCTACCAACCTTATCCACTGAACAGTTTTATCTTCATAGATGTGTTTGGCTTGGGCAATGTTGAGGGATGAATGGAAAAACTCCTGTTCTGGATGTGACAGAAAACAGAGCAGAGCTGCCATCCTGGGCAGTTCTGACACCAGGGTGTACATGTGGCATGATCCTGGTTTAGGGCAGCCTGGTCACATGGCCTGACTCCAATTTGGGGTGTGCCCATGGCATGACCCTGGTTCCCATCTTTTCTTTGTCTTGTCTTTATCTCTTTCCAGAAATACACAAGAGAGATCTTAAAGGCATATAGTAAGTTTTATATGATTATGGGTAGCTCAGTGGATATCCCCCCAATGTATATTTTATGAATTTGGGACTAATTTAAAAGATTTTTAAAAGTTGATTTTTCTCCAAAGGTGAATTAGAGTAAAAAGAAAAATCCTAAAGCTCTTTTCCCACCCTTCTGATTCCAGCTGGTGTATAAGTCTACAGTGTTAACTAAAAGGAAAGGTATTCAGAGTGGCTTACAAATAAATACCATGAAGTTTGATGGGATAAAGGTTATATATGATTGGGTTGCTGTATATTTTTCTGTGTGTCAATTTTCAGGTATATGTTCTATTTTAGTTGGTATGTAGAAAAGTAGATACTTATGCCATAGTCCAAATACCTCTCCTCATAGGGTTAAAAGTGAGCTAATGAAGATTTAAAGATTGCTTTAAAGTTGGTAACATTTTTCCATTTAGCTTGTTAGGTAATTGAGATAATACAGAAAAATTGGTCTTATACCTGTTTATTGTTCTTTGCAATAATCTAAGAGTTTTTCCTTGGTTAAATATAGTATGTATATCTTAAAGTGTAAAGTGTTCTGATTTGGTTTTCATGGGTCATCTAAAGCAATTGATGAGTAATATTGAAGTTTGCTTCACAGATAATTATGGTTTCCATCATTTTGTCTCTTTTGATTAGTCTCTGATACATACAGAATTTCAGTTAGCCATGATCAAAAAAATCTACACCAAGGTATATACTAGTCAGTATTCCAGATGTCCGGTACAAGAACAGAATATTAAAAGCTGTTAGAGAAAAGAACCAATTACTTATGAAGGAAAGCCTATCAGAATCATAGCTGTTTCTCAACACAAACCTTCAAATCGAGCAGAGTTTGGAATGAATTATTTCAAACCCTAAAAGAAAGCAACCTCCAAATCAGATAGATGTACTCTGCAAATCTATCTTTCAAAATTGATAGAGAAATAAGATATTTCCATGACAAAGAAGAACACCTGAGGAAAGGCATAAAAAACAAACCTGCAGTCTAAAATGTTCTTAAGGATATTCTAGAAAGAAATAATAAAGATTATAGCTCCATGAACCCCAAAAGAATGAATTTAGTAGGCAAGGCAAAGAAATAGACAGGAAAAAAAGGGGAGCCAACAACAGGAAAATAACATGACAAAGTCAATATATAACAGTTATAACCATCAGTGTTGTTCATTTCAATTCACCAATCAAGAGGAACAGGCCAGTGGAATGGATCAAGAAGCAAGATCCAACAATATGCTGCATACAAGAAACATATTTAATCAAAAAAGAGATTCATAGACTGAAAGTCAAAGGATGGAAAACAATACTCCATGTGACGAACCCAGAAAAAAGCAGGGGTAGATATTCTGTTTGCAGACAAAGTGGATTTCAAGGCAAGACTGATCAAAAGAGACAAAGAAGTTCACTGTATCCTTGTAAAAGGAACACTCCAAGAGGAAGAGCTAACTGTCCTAAATATATATACACCCTAACCCTAACCTATTTAGGATAAAAACCCCTTTATGACAAATCAACAGTCAACACCATACTAAATGGTCAAAAATTGAAAGTTTCCACTCTAAAAACAGGAATATGACAAAGATGTCCACTATCACCAATTCTATTCAATATAGTCCTGGAAACATTAGCCAGAGCAATCACTTAAGAGGAAAAAATGAAAGGAGTAAGGATAGAAAAGGATGAAATTAAATTATCATTATTTCCAGATAATATATACATAGAAGACCCCAAAAATTCCACCAAAAGACTTCTAGATTTAATAACCAAATTCAGTAGTGTAGCTTGATACAAAGTCAGCACTCAAAAATCAATAGCATTCCTGTGCAGAAATAACAAACTTACTGAAAGAAAAATTAGGGAAAGCACAACTTTCAAATACTACCAAAGTGTACTTAGGAATCAATCCAATGAAGGAAGTAAAAGTTCTTTACAATGAAAAATGTAGTACTCTAAAATAGGATATTGAAGAGGATATAAAAAAAAATTGAAAGATATCTCTTGTTCTTGGGTAGGCAAAACAAATATAATGAAATGGCCATACTTCCTAAATTGTTATACAGATTTAATGCAATCCTGATCAAAATTCCAACAGAATACCTTAAAGAATTAGAGAAAGCATTCCTAAAATTCATTTGGAGGCAGAAGAGATCTAGAATAATAAAAGCAATTTTGGGCAACAAAGGGAAGGCAGTGGGTAACATAATCCTGGACTTGAAATTATGTTACAAAGCTACTGTAATAAAAACGGCATTTTACTGCCAAAAAAGAGACCCATGGATCAATGGAAGAGTAGAAGAGCAGAAACAGTTCCAAGCACAGAGGCACCTTATCTTTGACAAAGGAGCCAAACACATTCATTGGAAAAAATACAGCCTTTTTAAGATATGGTGCCTGAAAAACTGGCTTTCCATGTGCTGAAGATTAAAACTAGAACCATATCTCTCAGCATGCACTAAACTAAAATCAAAATGGGTCAAAGATCTAAATATTAAATAGAAACACTAAATCTGCTGGATGATAGAATAGGTAGAACTCTTGATGATATACTTGTAAGCAAAGATTTTTATGAGCAAAACTCTGATTGCGCAGGAAATATTGCAAACAATTAACAACTGGGTTCTCATCTGATTAAAATGCTTTTGCATCGCAAAGGAAACCACCACCAATGAAGGAATAATCCACAGAATGGGAAAAACATTTTGCCCCCTGTTCCTCAGATAAAGAACTATTCTCTAGAATATATAAAGAACTAAAATATAAATCAGACCTCTCAAATTTAAAGACCCACTCCACAAATGGGCATCTGAAATGAACAGAAACATTTCTCAGATGAAAAAGTATAAATAGCAAGTAAATATATAAAAAAGTGTTCAACATCACTGGTCACTGAAAAAATGAAAAAGCAACACTGAGATTCCATCTCACTCCAGAAAGAATGGCTATTATCTAGAAATCAACCAATAACAAAGGCTGGTGTGACTGTGGAGGAAAAGAAACTTTTTTCCACTGTTGGTGGGAGTGTAGACTGGTACAACCATTGTAGAAATCAGTGTGGAGATTCTTCAAAAGACTAAAACTAGGGCTCCATTTGACCCACCTATTCTCTTTCATGGTATCTTCCTGAATTAAAAGCATCATACCACATTGATACATGCACACCCATGTTTGTAGCAATACAGTTTGTTGCTACTGTGTCATAAAGAATTATAAATTTGAGACATGTTTAGGTAAATGGATGCACCCTGAGAACATAATTTTAAGTGAAATAAATTGGACACACGTTTAAGTATCACCTTGTTTCTTTGCTGTGAGAAACTGAAAAGGTTAATAAAGACCAAAATGTACAACAGATATAGACTGCAGATGACTCATCAGATGGCTCCTAGTGCCTGGGACTATATTCTGATGGACTGTCTGAGGGCTGCGGCACAGATGGTCTGGAAAGATGCCGGAGAATTGCCAGAAACTATGAGTAAAAGGCACATATATACTGATTTAGTGCAAATCATATGGGAGTTAGGCATAAGACAGGCCATTTTTGATGTTAACTCCATGGCCTGGATAACAAGTGTTTCACATCCAGCATGAGGAATGTGGTATTGTGGACAGCTCCTCCCAGATCCTTTGGGCCTCTAGCCACTGTCCTAGCACCTTGCATAGGGAGTAGAATACATGAAATAACTATGACTATGGCAGCACCAGGAGATGCTAAGGGGCACAGAAAGGGGTGAGGAGTTTGGGCAATATGGAGGCAGGAGCCCAAACTGACTGAGCAAAAGGATCCAAAATGGATCAAATGTGGATCAACCACTTCATTGGAAGGGCAAATTAAGAGACTGATAAACAGCTGAATGGCATGCTGTTAACTCTTTGGAAAGAGTTACACATTGAGCGGCATTTCCAGAAGTAAAGGGCAATACAGGGAAAAAAATGGTCCAGAACAAGGCCAAAAAATTGCAGATCTTCATGGCCCCTGAAGATGATGCTACGCAGGCACTTAATTATGCCTAGGGGCAGGGCCAAGTGCCTGGTTAGGGGGAATGTCAAAGGACTGGAGGGCTCCTGTGGAACTTGTCATTTATTGGACCCCCATAAATGTACAAAGGGTCCTTATGCTGATGGACTCTGGGGCAGACTGTAATCTGATTCATGGCAATCCTGATAAATTCCTGTGTAAGGCAATTTGCACTGATGATTATGGAGGATGCAACATTATAGTGAAGCCTGCGACTGTGAGCTTGGTATAGGTTATCTGCACCCTTGAGCCTATATTGTGCACATCTCCCCAGTTTTAGAGTACAGGCTGGGGGCAGACATTCTCCAGGGGTTGACACTGCCAACAGTGGGCAAATTCCACCTCAGGCTATGGCTGGTAAAGATTATAGTGTGGGGCCATACTTGCCATAAGCCCCAAGTCCTGCCCAGGATGTGTGGTGATTATCCAACAATGTCTACTGGGGGGTCATGAAGAAATCACCCAAATAATCCTGAAACTAGAAGAAGGCATGGTGCCTCCAAATCATCCATATGGCTTATGAGGAAACCAGATGGATTGCTGCACATGACAGTGAACTACTGGGAGCTGAATGAAGTGACCACATCTTTGCATGCTGCTATCCCTTTGATTCATGACATCATGGACTAATTGTCTACAGAGATTTTCTATCTCCACTATGTAATAGGTTTGGCCAATGCCTTTTTCTCTTTAGATATAGCTGCTGAGGGTAAAGCACAGCTTCCCTTCACATGGAAGGAAGGCAATAGACATTTACTGTGTTGCCACAGAATTATTTGCACACCCCTAACATCTGCCATAGGCTGGTAGCAAAGGACTTGACTTCCTGGTCAGCCCCATGGGAGGTGCAGTTCTTTCATTATATGTTAACCTCTGACTCTCTTACAGATCTAGGACATGCAGCTAGTGGTCTCTGACAGCACCTAACAACATGTTGATGGGCCATCAATGAGGCCAAGGTCCAAGAACTTGGGTTTTTCTGTCAAATTTTGGGGAGTTATCTAATTGGATAAGGCAAAAGCAATACCAGAGGCTGTTATTGATAGGACACAGAAATATCCTCACCCTACCACAATGAAATAGTTACAGACTTTCCTAGGGATTCTGGGGTATGGGGGGCTTTTATTCTCCATTTAGCTCAGATCTTGAAACCCTTATATAACCTGAGTAAGAAAGGTGCTGTATTATAGCTTGTGTTGACATGTCACTCCAAAGCCTCATGTCATAGGTGGAACTTTTTCAGAGGTGGCTGGGGCTAGGAGTGTGTGACACTGGAATTGATTCATGGTGCAATGCTAGGATCAAGGACACTATTATTAAAGGTGTGAGTGCTGCCCTCCCTAAGTAGCTTGGATAAGATATAAGGGATAGAAAGAGCTGTGGTCATCCCTTGCCTGTTCTTGCCTGCCTGCTTGCCATGGACTATTTCTCCTCTGTGATGCCTCTCTGCTATGCTGTTCTGCCTTGGAGCCAGCTGGCTATGAAGCATACTACTACAAACTATGAACTAAATAAAACTTTTCCCCTTTAACTTTGGATGTCCCATATTTTATCTTAGCAGTGAAAAAAGCTACTAAGACAGAATTTGGTATCAAGAGTGGGGCTACTGCTGTGACTGTACCTGACCATGTGGTTTAGGAACCTTTAGAGCTGGCTTGTGGGAAGGGGAAGAATTAGGAAAAGTTTAGAGATGTGGACTGAAAAATAGAGCTGTAAGACCTGAGGCTGTACTTGATGGGAGATTCTGGTCTGAACTCAGAAGACCAGAATGCTGCTTCAAATTCTACCGGCAAAGACCAAGCTCAGGAGGTTTCTGCTGGGAAAAAGGACTGCATTGGTTGCTAGGCTCCCACTGATGTGTGTTATGCCTTGACAGAAAGTTTGTCTGGATTTTGCTCATGTCCAGAGACTTTGCCTGAGACTGAGATTAAGGGCAGCAGATAAATTAATCTGGCAGAAGAAATTTCAAGGCAGTCTGCCATTGAGGCAGAAGCATGGCTGTTGTTGGGGGCTTTCAGCAAGATTTATGTTAAGAATCAATAGCAAAGAGCCCAGCAGAATGATTTAAAATGCTATGAGCTTGGCCAGAAAAGAAGCTCCAGTAAGCTATGGACTGAAAAGATAGAGTAGAGGAGATCTTTATTGTTAAGAAGGACAGGAAAATAGAAAAGATAGCTTGAGCTATCATAAGAATCAGCAGGAATTCACACTTTGTAGTCTCAAAATTGCAAAAACAGAAAGACTTCGCTCTCAGAAGAAAGCCCCATAGCACCACGTTTCAGAATGGTGATGGCCAAGGGAAGTTGTTCCTTGGGATTTTGTTCATAGGTACTCAACACATACAGCCAAAAATGAAGGAAACCTGGCTACTGCTCCAGCTGGTGACAAACTTTGCCATCATCCATATGGTGCTAGTTTCAGGTTTATGAAGAAAGAGTTGTGGCATCAGGAAAGCTTCCACCCGGATTTCAAAAGAAGGCCAGGGAGGCCAGCCAGTGTGATCCTGAGAAGTCAGTGTGTGAAGCTGTGAGTGTGAAGCTAAAGGTGCAGTGGATATCCCAGAAGTTTGGAGAAGCCGGGAGTCTAGATCATCTGATGAAAACTACAAGGAGGGAGCAGAGCAGGCCCAAGAGAGAAGCCATGGGAGCTACAACCACTGGAAGTGTCATAGGGGCAGAGCCAATGAAGTCTTTTGGAGTTCACATCTTGCCACAGATTGCCTCAGATGCTGCACATAGAACTACAGGACTTAATGTTTGTCCTGCTAGATTTTGGACTTGCTTTTGTCCCATTCTTTTGCATCCTCCTATTTGTAACTTTTGGAATGGAAATTCTATCATGTACTATTGAATGTTGAAAGTGGTTAACTTTCTTTTCATTTGTACAGGGGCTCGCAGCTAAGAGTTTGGTTAAATCTCAGAGGAGACTTTGGACTTGGACTTTTCAGCAATGCTGAAGCTGTTAGGACCTTGGTAAGTCTTAGAGATGGACTCAATGTCTTTTACATAAAGGAATATCCAAGAGTCTTTGGGGAAGTAGGGGAAGAATGCTATGGTTTGTGTCTAGATGTCCCCCGAGAGCCTCATGTAGTCATAGGTAGCGAATTTTTAGGTGGCCAGGTCTAAAGTGTGTGACACTGGAATTGATTCATGGTGAAATGCTAGAATGAAGGGAGCTAGGATTAAAGGTGTGAGTGCAACCTATCCTAAAATCTGTATAAGATATAAGGGATAGAAAGATCTGTGATCATCTCTTGCTTGTTCTTGCCTGCCTGGTTGCCATGGGCTATTTCTCCTCTGCAATGCCTCTCTGCCATGCCATTCTGCCTTAGAGCCAGCTGATTATGGACTGAAACCTTTACAAACTGTGAGCTAAATGAATCTTTTCCCCCTTAAACTTTGGGTGTTGGCTATTTTGTCTCAGCAATGAGAAAAGTAACTAAGACATGCCACCTGGGATTGAGTGGAAGATACCAAGCTGGCACTTGGGATGGCAAGTCAGTCTGTACATCAGGCACAAGTGCTACAGGCAGCTGACTCCAGGTGCTCCTATGAACTGGATATTCATGTAACCACCAAGGGAAGTGTGGCAGTGCACAGAATGGCTGTGGATGTCTTTGGGATTTTTGTCACAGTTAGGGAAAGGGGTGAAAGTTTGTTATTCCCTCATAGAGAAGCAGCTGGCCACTGTATATGCAGCCTTACAGGCCTGTGAGTCAGTCACAAGGGAAGCCCCTGTGAAGGTGTGTGCCACTTACCCAGTGGCTGACTCGCTATGCTCATTGATATCCATGCCCAAGATAGGAGTCACTCAAATGCCAATGCTGGCTAAATGGGGAGCATACTTAGAACAGTGGAGTGTGTTGAACACAAGCCCCCTTTTTGCTGAGTTATAACAGGTGTTAGGATGGGCAGAATACATAGATAATGCTGTACCATTGTCCCATCCAACTCAGGAACCAGAGGAACCCCCTATAAGGAAGTCAGCCATCAGTGCCACCAAATGCTTGCTATACAGGTGGGTCGAGCTGGGGGCCTGCCATACAATGGATGGCTGTGGCTGTGCAGCCAGAAACAGACACCATTTTGTTTGACATTGGTATCAAACAGAGTAGCCAATGGGCTGAGCTGAGGATAGCATGGATGGTAATTATCCAAGAAGGCCCCCTAACCACATGTACTGAGAGTTGGGCAGTATACAAAGGCCTGATATTATGACTTTCTCCATGGAAAGCCACAGGTTGGCTGGTTGGCCAACAGGCTATGTGGGGCCAGGCCACGTGGCAAAACCAATGGGAGACTGGCCATGTGAAACAAGTATATCATATATTATGTGTCAGGCCATGTCCCACTAGCATCTCCAGGAAATGATGTAGGACACATTAGCATGGGTGTGCTGGGTAGGAAGGGATTCTGCACAGGATGTGGCCACATAGCCACATCAAAAGTTAGGCCATGTAGGAAGCCAGACCATTCATATAATAGCTAAGCAGTGGGAATTGTCCATTATGTGGAAACTTGTAAGAAATGTTCTATGTGTGTACAAGACTTTCCTGAGAGGAGGCACTTGGCTGAGACCCTATAGCAGATGATAAGGGGCTATACCCCTCAGGTGTGTGGTAGATTATATAGGTCCCCTTCCAAAAGTCAGGGGCAGGCCCATGCTTTCATGGGTATAGATGCAGCAACACATCTTTTGTTTGCCATTCTATGTGCCCAAGCAGATCAGCAGCACACTATCCAATCATTGCAACAACTGTGTGTCCATTATAGGAGACCCTTAGTAATAGAGGGTGACAATGCTAACCATTTTACAGGAGTATAAGTACAACAGGAGCTAAAGAAATGGATGTCCTGTGGAAATTGCATGCCCCGTATTATTCCCAGGGAGTAGATATGATTGAATGGTACCACAGTCTCTTGAAACGGGACCTGCAAACTGCCACATCTTCAATGTCACTGAAAAGGTGGGCTGGATGCCTGTTTGGCATGATCCCAGCCCTTAACAAGTGACCTTGTAAGTGGGACCTTGTTCTGGTGGAGGCCCTGTTGTACTGGACCGCAGCCCTCAAACAATTGCAGGTTACAACTAAAGATGAACTGCTGAGACCCGGCTATGGGAAAAATAATAATATTCTTCTTCTTGTGCTGACTTCCTTGAAGGAAGGTAAACAGGTAAAATGAACAAGGCCATGGCACATAAAAGCTCCACACTGTCACTGGCTAGCCCTCTTAGCTGCATGGGAGGAGGGGCTATAATATGAACTTAGTGTGACACCATGGGTCTTGAGTACTTGACCACCAGAAGTTACTATGTGCATGGGTACACAGGCGTAAGACACTATTATGGGGTACTTATGTACTCTTGCTATGGCCTGTAATGAGTTCTCCTCTACTACTGCATGTGCTGAAGCCATTTGAGGCCCTGAGCCTTGCAGAAAAGGTACAGTATTGATGGCCAGGACACAATACTGTGTGACAATACTGTCACAAGACTCCCACCTGGCATATCTTTTACTAGGTGGGAGAGATCTTCCATTACTAGTACCTATCTCTGCTTTGTCCTGTCACCCTTAGGACAATCTATGCTAACAATGTAGTGTAATGGGCTCACACATATGCTTCTCTGGTGAGTCGATCTGATTGTTGGGTGTGTACAACAATGCCTATGACTGCAGCGGGAAGACTGCTTTGTGAAGTCATATTCACTCTGCTGTGGCACCCAACTGGACCTAGCAGTCTGAATGAGAAGCAACAGCTGAATATTGGAACTGCACATGACAAGCCATAGACACTGCATGACGGGAAACTCATAGAACCAGGTGCCCCTGGTTAACCTGTAGTGTGTGGGATGGTTGGGGTTGAATTATGTGGGAGCATTTTGTATCTCCACTACAGGTACCAAGATATATAAGTAATATATAATATAATGTAATTAATATAATATAATATAATATATATAAAGTGTTATGGTTTGTGTCTGTGTGTCCCCCTCAAAGACTCATGCGGCCATGGGGCAGGCTTTTAGAGTTTGATTGATAATGGGTGTGAGAGCTACACCCGCCCTGGGGTGGATAGTTTGCATATGTAAGGGAGAGAAAGAGGGTGCTTCTGGCCATTTCCTCCCTTGTGTGTGTGTTTGTTGCTTTGCTGTATTCTGTCGCCATGAGCTGTAGCTCTCTGCCATGTGCCAGTCTGCCTTGTAATCTGCCAAGTATGGACTGAAACCTCCACAAACTGTAAGCAAAATAAACCTTTCCTTCCTTAATTTTGAGCGTCAGGTATTTTGTCCCAGCAACGAGAGAAAAGTAACCAAGACATAAAGGTAATATAAAAGTTGAGTGGAAGTCCCCAGAGGCTTGTTTTAATATTACCTACTGGACCAGTGTAAAACTGGTGGAACAACCTCCCTTTCCAAGGGCAGACTCCTGTTGATTTTGTACCCCTGGTAGCTTGTGGGTTTGTGGAGAAACTGGTTAGCCATATTTGCCTGCCAACTGGACTGGACAGTGTACCTGGGGGTGGCTTTACCTGTCATTTACCCTTTATGAGACTTTATCTGAGCAACCAAGTACCTGGATTGCTGTCAGACAATGGTATGAGTGGCAGGTGCATCATATACCATGGTGCTTTTACCCCTTTACTCTGTTGCTCCAGCAGTGGGCAAGATAGAATGGCAGTTGCTTGCCCTTGCAGAACATATTGCTAAGGCCTTAAATTTAACTTTGAACTACAAAAACAGACCAAACACAAAAGGTGGTGCTACAAAATCGGATGGTGTTAAGAATCCTCACTGCAGCCCAAGGTAGAACATGGGCTCTGTTGGGTGTGTAATGCTGTGCCTATGTAATGCTGTGCCAGACCAACACACATAATGTCATAACTGCTTTGCAGGTTATGGTGGGAGAGATTACTAAAATGGAAAAGGTACTGGAGACCCACTGTGTGAATGGTGAAATTGTTTAGCCTCAGGTTGGAGAAGAACCTTATTAATCCTTGGGAGCAGTGCCTGTGCCTTAGTGACTTGCTTTTGTTCATTGTACTGCCGCTGTGGTGTGTGAGTACAGGGATCATCCCTTGGACCCACATGCCTACTGACGATCATGTGCCCCAACCTGAAGAAGGTGGGTTGTAGGGAAAAGTGAAGCCCAAGATGGCTATGCTTTGGTTGAGGTTGGGAATGGGGGAAGGGTGTTCCAGAGGCAGTGGGTCCTGAGTTAGCAGGACTCCAACACAAGCATACTTCCCAGGCCCCACTGTAAACAGCTGATACTATATAACCAAGGTTGTTGCTGGCAGATGTAAATAATTTATGTAACCAAGGTCATGCTGGCAGATGTAAATAACTTACATAACTAAGGTCGCTATGGCACACTATGGGACCTCAGGTGGTGTGGAGGACGAAAAGGTTACCCAGGGATGAGATTTAGTTTCAATCTACTGAGAGGCTCAGAGGGGCTATTTCTTCACAGAGAGCACCCAGCCATTAGGGAGACTCTGGGGGGAGAAAAAAGCCACCAAGCGGAAAACTCTCTGACTTTTATTTAGACTATCAGTGTAAGAGAAAAAAGTAGGACAAAAACAGGTCCAGGAGCTGTCTCAAGGCTAAGCAGTTTTTCTTGGGGAGAGGGGAAAGACATGGCCAGACACAATATACTTCACTAACTTAAACTTCTTGTGTAACAATTCGAGTCTCACACAGCCTGTGTGCTTTCGTTCCATAGCTTAACCATTCACTCCTCACAGAGCCTGTGTGCTTTTTGCCCTGCAGTTTATTTATTCTCACAGAGCCTGCACAACTTTTGCCTTGCAGTTTAATTATTTGTGTGATTTTGCCCCGTATTTTAACCATTCACTCCTCATGGAGACTATGGGCTTTTGTCCTGCGGTTTAATCATACAGTTTAATCATTCACTCTTGGCCAGGTCCCCCACATAGCTACTGGCAAATGGCCACTGTTGTGCCAACCCCCAAGCAAATGTGTGTGACTGTACCTGAGAATAAAGATGTCAAATCTGCGCACTGTTCCTTTCCTCTTCTTCCAACTCGTGCCATCAAACGTGCAGAGCCTTTAGCTGAGTCACGATGTTCCTCTGCTCCTTAGCCACCACAAGCTAAGCAGCTGTGCTCCACTGCAATTTTCTGCCATCATGTTCCTTCCTTGAAGCTACTTGACTATGGGCTGAATGCCCCCAAGCTGTGAGCTAAATTAACCTTTCCGCCTTTAAATTGTGAATGTCAGATATTGTGTTCAGTAATGGGAAAACTGACTAATACAGGTGTTTTGGTTCAGATAATGGAAAATACCAGAGAAGGTTTCTGTTATTTCTGTTATTGTAGCAGACAAAAATAAGATTAAAACTGCTTTTATGTTTTTCTAACTCCTTTATGTATTTATAATTTTGGCTAGAATCTGATCTCTGAAGTGACAGAGAATAAGTTCTCCCACAGGCTAACCCATCTGAAAAGTGCTTTATGTGTCCATCCCACTTCCTGGGTCTCTTTTACAGGCAGACCACATAGTGGTCTCTCAAGTGTTTATCATGTGATGTGACTATAATACCAACTAACATCTTGCCTGACTTCCTGTAATGTAAAGCCCATTGTGTTAAAGTCTACCTTAAAATATGGCCCTCAAAACTATTACAGGTTTACCAGTGTCAAGCAGAGTGGACATATTTGCAAAAGCGGGTGAGGGCAATTTTGTCACTATCTGGTTTGTTTTGAGCTTTCGATCAACTAAAACCCCTATTTTTTTGTTGATTGCTGCTAGGCCAGGTTTTCACAGTATCACATTTTTATTACACTAGGTCTCTTAAAACAAAACACGCTGTTCATAATTCTTTCATAGCAGTTGCCAAATTTTTATTATCTATTATTTTATTATGTATTATTTACTTATAATGTCACATTATTTACATTACCTATGGAAGGCAATATATTATGATTAACTTATTAATCTCTAGCATGAATACTACATATCAAGTTAGAAGAATGAAAAATTTCAGACTCTTAAATTTATTTGAATTAAATTTCATAGTGCATTTACCATGCTTTCCAGCTTTATGTCAGCAAATTTGATTAGCACCCTTTCATTATCTCCAGAATCGTGGATAAAATGTTGATTTAGGGAGGTACTAAAGATGAAGATTTGTAGCAGGCCATTAGAGATCTTTTCTTAGAGAATGCTTTTTTTTTTTATTTTAAAGAGAGTAGTACATGAGAAACAAACAAAAAAATAGAACAGTAGCAGCATACCAGTATCACGAACATAAACAAGCCAAAGCAAGAACATTCAAAGTGATACAGAGTCTCAAGACAAAATAATACAAATCAACAGTGGTTGTTACATTGCATATCGCTATCCTCAACTACATTGCTCAGATTCTTTTCTGGAATGAATCCACTGTATTGATAGATAGCTCAATAAGTTGTTCACACACTTCACTCCAGTATAAGCCATTTTATTCTTTCAGTGCTGGGAACTGAACCCAATATAAGCCATCTTTTTAATGATTCAGTTTTGGTTTTCCCAGGAATTGATTTCAAATTATTAGTCTTCAGTGGTCAAAATTAGTCATTTTATTCTTTCAAGTATCAGGACTTCTCCTGTCCTCAGTTTATTGGTATTTCTCTCCTAAATTTCTGCGTTTTAATTTCCCTTCTTCAACAGGAAGTCCATTCATTTTGATAGAAAAAGCAGAAACAAAATAGAAATTGGACAGATCTTTTCTCTGTCATTGGTAACAGTATATTATCTGTACCACCCCTTTCTATGGTAGTTGACACTATAAAGTACAATGCCTTTTATTTTGCTTTATTTTCTTTAGTTTGACACGTCTCAATGAATTGTAAGCTTGAGTTTTTCTGATACTTTTTTCATTTTCTTCTTATTTTATGAAAAGACATCTTCTCATAGCCAAATAATGAGAATATCAATAGTTATTATGCTAGATATCATTATCATCAAAGAAGTTATGCTGTGCAAGACATAAACCAAAAATATTCTGTTCAAAAAGATTCTTACAGGAAAGAAACTGGTAATAACACAAACTCCTGAAGGCTCCTGAAGCTGTCTGGGCCTCATCGCTCCGGGATGATGTGGGGCAGGGTGCGGCTCACTGAGGCTCTTGGAGCTCCCTGGTGTTCAGCATCGCTCCCGCGATGGTGGAGGTGTGTGGCACGGCTCACCGAGGCTCCCTAAGCTGTCCAGGGCTCAGCGTTGCTCCCGTGATGGTGTGTGTGTGTGGGGTGCATGGAGTGGCTCACCGAGGCTCCCGAACCTGTCTGGAGATCAGGGCGGGGCGAGGATCCAAAACTTTCCTTTAAAATTGACAGAGAAATCAGGTATTTTCACAACAAGAAGCACTGAAAGAAATTCATTATCACCAGACCAGTGTTACAAAAAATTCTCAAGGATATCCTAGTGGTGGGTGCTGCACTGGACTTCCTCTCCAATACCAGCCTGCCCTACGGAAGGAGCCACTTTTGGAATAAAGTGCTATGCTATTTTTGCCATTTATAATAGCTGTGGGTTTTTCTTGGGGCCAGTGCTACTGGCCTGGCCCACTGTCTCTCCCAGCCACAGACCCTCTCGGCTTACCCTACATCAGTAGAGGGAGGTACTCCTCCCGGAGGCTGGGGTGAGCTTTCCAGACTGTCTTTTTCCTTTCTCTGCACTGTGTTCAGTCTCTCCAGCTTATCCTAAGTTTCTAGTCTTCCTATCAGTTCACTCCCAATCGTCGCATACTCACCTCTTTCCTTGTCTTCACCAAACTGTCCTGCGGGTGTCTCCACTCCAAGTTCTGGAGAGGCCCCGCTCTGCTACCAGTTTCAACTCCACCATCTTTCTTCCCCCAACACTTCCTAACAGCACATTTAGCTATGAACACCAGTGAATTAGTCAACTGATGAGTATAGTGCTGCCATGATCTAATCACCTCTCCAGGAGTCTCTCAAGCACTCCAACTGGCAATTAAGATTAACTGGCACACATATCGTCTCTAATGCTATCTTAGGAGGCAAAAGTTTTAAATAGGAAATGCAAAGCAAAGCAATAAAGCCGAAAAAGAGATCACTATTGACATATTTTGAAAAAAATTATCTAGTCTACAAAAGAGTTCATAGACCATATTAAGCAACAGTTGACAAGATACTTAAATAATTAAAACCAGCAAAGAAGTAATATCAAGATACAATACTCAAGAATTCTCAAAAATCAAGAACCCACCCCGCAAACCCAATGAAGAAAGGATCTAAGTAAGCAAGTCACTAAAAGAAAAGTCCAAATGGCAGTCAAATGTATGGAAAGATTCTTTTTTTTTTTTTTTTTTGGAAAGATTCTTAAAATCACAAATACCACACCACAGAACCTCCTTGGCCATGCTGTATTGTTTCAAGTTTTGTTAAATTGTCTCCACCTGCCCTCCTTTGTCTGCCCTCACGTTTCTTTGACTCCCCTTCCCTCCTCTTCCTGCTTCCCCATTCCTCCCGTAGTTTAGCACAGGTAAAACTGTTACCACTTCTTGTCCTCTCTCCCTGCCTTCATGGATCATCAGTTCAGAGTTGTGTTTCATTCTCTTTTAGTATTATTTTGGTTTCTCTCTTCATTTCGTCTCTTCTCTCTTCTTCCATCTCCCTCTCTCATTTCGGTTTTTCTTAAGCTTGCAATGGTGCTAACTTCTCAAGGATAGAACAAAGAACGGAAAGAGGAAAGGAAGAGAGAAAGGAAACACAGAGGAAGAACATCTGAAAAAAATATTCCCAGTTACATGTCAGAAGAGGGAGGGAGGAGTAAAAAAAAAAGGGAGATGAAGAATAAAAATGATACAGTTAAGTGATATGTCCTTGTCAAGAAAAATATCACTTTAACACCACCAGAACTGCAAAAATCATAAAAGCGAACAGTGCCAAGTTATTGATGTAAGGAGATGGCTCTCCTGTGCACTATTATTTTTGATACATAATACATCATCTTGGGTAACTGGTTCCTATGTATCGCACATCTTGATTATTTTTACTTCCCCTTCCCCCACCCACCTCTTTCCCCTTTCTCTGGATTCTTTCCATCTCCAAAATTGTGCACTATTCTTGAGTGTCTTAACATTACAGACTTTGGGAAGTATTTACATGATCTATAAAACCTTTTCAAAGTCACATTTTCTGATTATATTCTGTGTTGGTTTGGGGCTTTTTGCAAGGGGAACAATATAATACAGGACACATATTTTATAAGATTATTTATAATAGTCACCCAAAGAATGATATACAACAGAGTGCAGAAGAGCTGTCCATACACTAAGACCAAGGAAACTAGCCAAGGGCCTGGATCCCACGGAAATGTCCCGCATGAGTCCAGCTGAAGACCTAAAGCTCATAACAGTTCCTCCCATGAATCCAACTGGAGGCCCAGAGCCCACAATATCTCATGCAGGCCTGTTTCACAGATCTGTGCCAGGAAACTCCAAAGGTCAGTGGTGGAATCTAGGAAGTCTGTGCCAGCGGGATGAAAGATCTGTGCTAGCAGGCTGAGGGATCTACACTGGAGCTAGGAAGTGATGCTCAAACTAAGAAACAGCTCCCCTGAAAGGTACCACAGCCATCCTCAGCAATAGTGAGGTCCTGAGCTCCTCCGATGATCAGGATAGCCAAGTTCCCATTAGGAAAGCCAATGCAGAAAGCTCCTCCAGTACACTGGCAGTGCACCATCTTCCCCTCCAGAGTCAGGAAGCGATGCTCAAAATGAGAACCAGAGCTCCCCAAAAGTGAACCGAAACTGTTCTTAGTGCCAACGAGGTCCCGAGCTCTTTGGAGGATGAAAACAGCCAAGTTCATCAGGAAAGCCAGCATGACGAGCTCCTCCAAAACAACCAACAGCTCTTTACAGCTTCTACCAGCTCCCAACAGCCTCCCTCAGCTCCCAACAGCCTCTTCAGTTCCCCAAAGCCCTTTTTTCTTCTTCTCCAGGTCTGCCTCTTATGCTGCTGGCAACAATCCTCAGGTGGGCCTCCCATACCCAGTGCCACGTTTACTCAGTTCAGCTGGGGGTTATAAGTTGACCACCAGTTATCAATCCACTACATATTCAATGTATTACTGTCCTGATCATAACTGTAACAATCCAAGAAATTCCTACTTCTGTGGAAACTGTTATCTTTGTATCTATTTTTGTTTTGTGATTCTTAGAATTACAATTAGTGATAGAAAATAATCACATACCTGTGTGCATATGAAATTATATATAAAAGAAGGAAAAAAATCCAAGCAAATATATTGTTTCCTTGCTCTGTGAGTGCTAGTATTCTTGAGACAAGGGCTAGCAGATCCACACAATGATAATGTTGTGGTGTCTGTTTAGAATTAAGGGGAAAAAGATAATAATGTCTCTCTCCTTTTTAGCTTCATAGTGTACCAGGCACCAGCTGAGCATTTAAAGTTGTCTGACGGAATCATCACTTATAAAAGAGCACCCATTGCATGGATAAAGAAACGGGCTCAAAGAGGTTAAATAATTTTAGAAAGGACACAAGATTGGAGCTGACAGAGCTAGTGCTCTTTTCACTGCATCACAAGACTGTTGGAACAGGCTGAAACGGAAGCAAGCGGAACAAACTTTGGGCAGAAAACATTGGAATGTAGATTGACAGATGTCAGTTTATTCTAGCTGCTTTGTTTCTGTTACAGTGACTGGCATGAACTGTAGGGACGACAGGTATATTGCCTGAGTCCTGTAAACGCAAATTTTGGTAAAACAAGTGGCCTTAACTCAAGGACTCCTGTATTCATTCATATTGAGGTAGATGTAAACCTTTATGTTTTGCTCCTTATTCTGAATAAGATTTTTATTTTATAATTATACATTGTTGCTGTAGAATATTTTTAAATACATCAATGTATACTGAAAATAAAATTCTAATTCTTACATGGTCACCTCCAAAAAATAAGATTTTCAATCAAGGTTGGAATAGTACTGTTTTTTTTGTTTTTTTTGTTTTTTTTTTTTTTTTTTATTTTAAGGATAAAAGGAGGGAAACATTAACAGACATACAACATTTTACAACATATCACAAGCACAATACAGACAATACAGAGTTACAAACAAAGT
>NW_004955557.1:1552560-1625864 GCF_000276665.1 Chinchilla lanigera
CCACTCTCGGACCCAGGAGCCCTGCCGCTCCCGGAGAACTGGCTGCCTGGGCGCAAGGCGCGGGGGGCTGGGTTGCTCCTTATTCTGCATGGTTATCTTTTAATTAGACTGAGACCACAGACACCCCCCCACACACACACAGTCTCCAGTGGTGGAATTCAGGTATCAAGCGAAACGGTGAAGTGGGTATTTTGTTGTGCAGGAGTGAGGGTGGGGTTGGGAAACTTCTTAATTCACCTAATTAAATCCAGTATGCAATTGCTTTCTTTGCTTCCATGTGCTGACAATTTTGATTGTAGGAGAAAGAACAGTAGTATTTACTTATCCAAAGAAAGTGCTTTGGATGTGGGTTTTGGAGGTTCACTTTGGGACACCGTTTTTTTTTTTTTTTTTTTTCAGTTTCCTTGAAACAGCTATGAAATATTTATTAAGAGAAACAAACTTAAACTAAAAACTATCTTTCTTTGCAGCAAAGTCAAAATGGAAAGAACATTTCTACAAATATGAGCATCACAAATGTGAAATGATATTTTTCTTATCATAACTTTAAGGCCAGGAGATCACAAGATGAGTTACAAGGTTCTTGTGCCATCTCAACAGCTCTGGCTTTTTAAAAATGGGATTTCTTTGGCTGATACATATGGGTTCAGTAAATGCAAGCAGTGTGAATTTGACATCCGGCACTTATTCTGCATTTGCAAGATCACCAGTTTGACAGATGCCATTAGTGACATCCCTGGATACACTACTCACCTCCACCTGACACAGTACCAAATCCAGCTCCTTCTTAGAGCTTTGCTAAGGTCCTTCTTCTTAGAGCTCTGCTAAGTTTTAGCTCCAGTGGACTTTCTACTGGAGTGGAATTTCATTTGGAAGATTGACAACAGTGTCTTTTTATTTTTATTTAAGTGTATTGGTACAGTTGACATATACATAATGACCACATTAATTATATGGAATTTGTATATGTACGTGATATATCTTGAATCTTCTTTTTCCCCCATTCCCACCCCTCCTTTCAAACTCCCTTTCCTGCCCTGTTCAAAAAACTTTAATTTCATTTTATTCTTCTTTTCTCAAGTTTTCCTTCTCCTTCCTTCCTTTCCCTTTCACCCCTAGTTCCCTTTTCTTCCTATTTCACAATATCTATGGTACATTTTGTTCTTCTTTACGTTTTCAGTTTCTCACAGCAGAGAGATAATGTGCTATTTACACATGTGTGTCTGATTTATTTCACTTACGATTATGGTTTCAAGGTCCATCCAATTAGCTATAAATGTCTCAATTTTATCTTTCTCTATGGCTCAGTAATATTCCATTATATAAAAACACATCTTTTTTTTATTCATTCATTGGTTCATGGGCATTTAAGTTGCTTCCAAGCTTAGCTATTACAGACGGTACCACTATAAACATGGGTGCACATATATTGCTGTAGTGAGACGCTTTTAATTCTTCTGGGAAAATACCCAGAAGGGGAATGGCTCAGTCAAGTGGGACCTCTAATCCTAGTTTTTTGAGGAATCTCCATATTGATTTCCACAGTGGTTGCACCAGTCTAGACTCCCACAAACAGTGGAGAAGTGTTCCTTTTCCCTTACAGCCCCACCAGCATTTATTAGCTGTTTTCTTGATAATAGCCATTCTCTCTGGAGTGAGATGGAATCTCAGCATTCTTTTAATTTGCTTTTCTCAAATGACCAGTAATGTTGAACATTTTTTCATATATTTATTTGCCATTTGTCCATCTTTTTTTTGAGAAGTGTCTATTCAACTCAGATGCCCATTTTTGGATTGGATCTTTGAATTTGGGAGGGTCTAATTTTTTTCAGTCCTTTATATGTTCTAGATAGAAGTCCTTTGTCTGAAGAATGGCTGACATAAATTTTGCCCACTCTGTGGGTTGTCTTTTTACTCTGTTGGTGCTTTCTTTTTCTGTCCAAAAGCTTCTTAATAAGATGAGATCCCAGTTGTTGATTCTTTGAAATATTTTCTATGCAGTTTGATTTTTGTTCGTGAACTCTCTGCCTAGCCCTATATCTTCAAGATTTTTACCCACTTTCTCTTCCAGTAGATTTAGTGTTTCTGTTTTAATATTTAGATCTTTGACCCATTTTGACTTTAGTTTAGTGCATGGTGAGAGACGTGGATCTAGTTTTAGTCTTTGGCACTTGGAAAGCTGGTTTTTCTAGCACCATTTATTAAAGAGGTTATATTTCTTTCAATGAATATATTTGGCCTCTTTGTCAAAGATAAGGTGGCTGAATGTGGTTGCAGTTGTTTCTGAATCTTCTAATCTGTTCCACTGGTTCTCAGGTCTGTTTTCTTCCAGTACCATGCTGTTTTTATCACAGTAGCTCTGTAGTATAATTTTGAGTCAAAGATTCAGGGATAGATAAACCAAGAGGTAACATACCTAGCACAACATAATTAACATTTAAAAAGCTAAGATCACTGGACAGGATGATGATCAATGGTGGTCTAGTATTCTTTGAAACTACAATGTGTGTGACACGTGGAGCCCAACGCATGAAGAGGGTGATGGCAACAGCCTAGTAGGAAAGTGCACATAGGCAACATGTTGCTAGTCCTTCTTGGGAGGAAAGGTAAATAATTACTTGAACTTGTTTGGATTTTGAAAGAATGAGGCAATCATACTGGAATACAGAGGATGAATTTATATTCATCCTCTAGGAAACCAGATGAACAGCATGTATGTCTATGTAAGCAGGATGAGCTACATAGTTTGCTTGGCCCAGTGTAACCTATAAAGATAGAGCCACTTGTTCAAACGTTATTCAGAATTTCAAGGCAAATGCCAGAGCATTCAACCAAACATGGGGACTTTCTGAATGTGGAGCCCTGTGTGAGAGCACTGATCATGTGCCCATGAAGCTGGCCCTGCTTGTGATCATCAGCCAGAGGAATATCAGTTTTGCCCCTCCCAACTTAGATCCCCAAATACTAAACCAGTGGGGATTTTCCCAAAGAAATAATAATTCAATTAAAGGAATGATTGGAAAAAATGATCTCTCCAGCTGCTGGGGTGGTCTAAGAAAAGAAGTGGTGATGTCATTCTTGTTTTAGTCTTAGAAGGGGCAAAGGTGGAATTCAAGGCCCATGCATTACACAAAAGTATGGATTATGTCTTTATATGTATCAAATATTTACTTAGCCAGGGTACAGGAAGATTAATTGCATAGGTTAAATTACTCCAGCCTGGTTTTAATGACACCATTGGGAATGTAAGTGTAGGAAAGGATATTTGGAAATGAGTCTAGTTCATTTCTCTCAAACAATATAAAGTAAAAAGCAGATAAAATTCTAACAAACAATTAGATGAAGAAAAGATAAATTTCTCTTCTAGTAATAGTAATATATTGTTTTAATTTATTAAAGGGAACTGAAAATTTCTCCCCTTTGAATGCTAAAAAAGAGGGATAGAAACTTCTGTTAGGAATTATTTATATGGTACCCACCTGGATGATTTCAAGTTCACCTTCCAAATCAGAGTTTTAGTGCCAATTTTGTTTTTGTGGAAAACGGATAATGTGTCTACTCACTGAATATATATTTCCTTATAACCACACATTTGCTCTTTATAATAGGATTAGTGATTGGGATTTAAATGCAGAGCCAAAATGATTTTTTTCTGCTCACTGGGTGTTCCACAGGCCTACAGCATCAGCATTATCCAGAAGCTGGTCAGAAATGTAGGTTCTGAGACCCACCCCAGGCCTACTAAACCAGAGTTTACCTGTTCATGAGAGTCCCAGGTGATTCCTGTGCACATTAAAGTTTGCACTGGGTTATGAAATCACCTACATAGAGGAAGCTCTGTGAAGTTTCTCCTAGCTTCAACTATCAACTCCTCTTGGGTGACAGTGATCATAATATAATCATTAAATATTCTTTGGTTTTCTTTTCTTGTAATATCTTTTAAAAGAATGACAGTAACAATAAGGTAATTTTACAGGTCTGTTGTGTATTACTATTTACAAAGCACTTTTGCATTTATGATCTCACTTAATTCCTTTATTATTCCTTTAACATTCCTTTATTATTCCTTTATTATTAAACCAATGTAATCATTCTACCAATAAACATGAATTAGGTCATAATGTATTGCTTTTTCCTAAAAGCCATTTAAGAATCCAAGAGTAACATAGGTATATTGAAATCTGGATAAATTATTAGTGCAAATAGGCATAAAGTAGAAGAATGACTGAAGCTTGCTGCTTTTTCAGGCAAAAGGAAGATTCTGGTTCTGTGGGTTGGAGGAATAACAAGGAAGGCCTCAGCTAAAGGAGAGAATGTGAGGCAGTGGAGCCGGTGCTCTTACTATTCCCTGCACAGCACTGCCATCTGGTACCCATTTACTGAATTACAACATCCTTTCCTCCTCCCTCCTGTCTTAATCCTGCAGCCTCAGGAGTGTTAACACATAAAGCAAAAGTGATGTATTGTATCAGTTTCCTGTGGCTCCTGTAACAAACTACTACAAACATAGTGGCTTAAAACAATATAATTGTATTCTCTCACAGTTCTAGAGGGCATACGTGCAAAAGCAAGGTGTGGGCAGGGCCGTGTCTCCTCCAGAGGCTCTAGGGGAGGTTCAGTGTCGTGCGTTTTCTAGCTTCAGGTACCTGCTGACATTCCTGAGCTTGTGGCTCCCCGCAAATTCTGCCTTAATTGTTACAAGGCCATATCCTCTTCTGTATGTCTAATCTTCCTCTGCCTCTCAAAAGACATTTGTTTCAGTATTTAGGATCCACTCGGAAAATCCAGAATTTTTGCCTCATGTTAAGATCCTTAATCAACAACTGCAAAGATCCTTTTTCCAAACAGACTAACATTCACTGGTATCAAGAATTTGATATTAATATCTTCTAGGGGTCAATTGTGGTGTAACATTTCCCTTAATAATTTCTGAGAGTTCATTTTGCATTTAGAGATATAAAGGTGCCATACATATTTCTAAAATCTTGACTCAATTCAAAATTAATATCTGTGTCAATCTTTATTTTTTTCTACCTTTTATTTTTTCACTTAACGTGTCCCATAAAACCATTTTTATATTATAGTACACTCTTTATAAACATCCTTTCAACAGTATAAAATATTCCATCATGTTAATGTATCATAACTCACTCATCAATTATTAGACATTTGACTCGTTTTCAATTTATAATACCACTTAAAAAGAATATAAGAAATTTCTGTGTGAGTAAAACTCTGTGCTTGAATTATTTCCTTAAGATAGATTTCTAGAAGTAGAATAATTGGATACAGGACTTGTTCTCTAAAAAAATTTTAGCAGCTCCCAGTCTTGCTAGCAATATTTGAAGGCTGCCCATTTCCTTGCTTTGTCATTTCCATAACTGGTTTGGGGAGTGAAGACTACTCACATCCAGTTTATTAAAAATAGACAAAGGTTAAATCTTGCTTTGCCATTCCTGCCTTGCCCTTTCTCTCTCACTCGCATAGATGTCCCTGAGGTCTGCTGTGCTGCCTCCTGAAATTATTTGTACATACATATAAAGGTGTCATAACAACGTACAAAGCATAAACACTCGTGTAACTAAAAAAAACCTTTCATATCCACCTAGTTCAGTAAAATTCTACTTGCTGAAGTGAAACATTTTCCCCTCTGTCTTAGTTATTTTTTCTCTTCCCTGAGACAAAATACCCAACACACCCAAGTTAAGGGAAGAAAGATTTATTTTAGCTCACAGTTTATAGAGATTTCAGGCTGTAACTGGCTGGCTCCCAGGCAGGGTGGCATGGCAGAGGGGCATCACAGAGAAGAAACCTTATGGCAGGCAGAAAGCAGCAAAGCGGTGAAGTAATGGAGAAGAAGCAGCCAGCCTGACTTCTTTCTGTCCCTTTGTATCCATCCAGCCTACCCACCTTTTGGGTGGTGCCATGTGCACCCAGGGTGGGTCTTCCCATTATCCACACCCAGAACTATGACAAAGCAATCAGTGGATTAATTTAGTAATCACACACTCTTTTTTCTGTCTTTGTGAAACAAGGGTTCACTGTGCAGTTCAGGCTCATTTTGTAACCCAGGCTGGTCTTAAACTCACAGCAATTCTCCTGCCTCAGCCTCCTGAGTGCTGGGATTACAGGTGTACACTACCATGCCTGGTTTAATCACACACTCTTAATCCCAGCATCACACACTTAATCACAGCATCACCCACCTTAGACCCAGTCACCTCTGAAAAGTCCCGCCTATGATCACATGAGGCTTTGGGGGAACATCTAGACACAAGCCATAACACACTCTATCTTTAGTTCATCTTTTGTTCGAAAGCAGTTATGTTTAAAGATTTGTAAATATTAGTGAGTCTGTGATATATGCTCAGGCACTATGGAATTTGCAGCTGTGAATTGAGCAAATTATGAAAATGGTCTTGGGTTTAGAGGCTATGAAGAATTTGGTATAAAGAAACAGTGCTGGTTCTGTAGTTGATCCTGGAGCTCATGATACTTGGACTTTAGTCTAGAGAAAGATGTGACTTCCTTTTTTAAAAAAAATTTGTGGTCCTCTAGTTTTATTTATTTTATTAGAATCATTTTATTTTTATTAATTTACATTTCTTGGTAGATTTTGAACATGTACACTTTTTTTTAATTTTAAAGATAAAACAATGAAAAGATGTACATATCTTAATTCCTTTTTTCACTCCCCATTTCTTTCCCTCTATCTCTTACCATTTGAGAAAGATCTAGCTCCCTACTTTCTATTGTTTGTCTTTTATTTTGCTCTTTATTTATATTTTAAGGCTTCTCATATAAGAGAAACCATGTGACAGTTAAGCTTATGTGTCTGATTTACTTTGCTTAACATTATGGTCTCAAGGTGAACCCACTTTCCCACAAATGACTTGAGTTTATGTTTCTTTATGGTACAGTAGTACTCCACTGTGTATAAATACGACATTTTTCTAAATCCATTCATCTGTTGATGCACGTACAGGCTACTTCCAAGATTCAGCTATTATGAATTGTGCTGCTATAAACATTGTTATGCCTGTATCACTCTTTGAGTCTTTGGGGAAGATACATAGAAGGAGAATAGCTGGGTCAAATGGAATTTCTAGTTTTAGTTTTTTGAGGAATCTCTATACTAATTTCCATAATGGTTGTGCCAGATCACATTCCCAGCAACAATGCAGAAGGGTTTTCTTTCCTTTCAATTTTTTTAGCATGTGTTATTATTTAATTTCTTGAGGCTGGCCATTCTTCCTGGGTAAGATAGAATCAAAGAGCTGTTTTAATTTGCATTTCTTTAATGGCCAATGATGTTGAACGTTTTTTTCATGTATTGATTGGCAATTTGTACTTTTTCTTCTGAGAAGTGTCTATTCATTTCAGTTGCCCATGTTTTGATTAGGTCTTTTACTTTGACGTATCTAACTTTTTGAGGTCTTTATGTATTGTAGATGTTAGTGCTCTCTTGGAAGAATAGCTGCCAAAATTTTTTCTCATTGTGCAGGTTGTTTGTTCACTCTGTTGGCTGTTTGCTTTGCTGTACAGAAGCTTTTTCATTTAATGTAATCCTGTTTATTCTTTTTAATTTTTAATTTTTTTCTTTTTATTTGTACATCTTGCAGTACATAATGATCACATTTATTGGGAATTTGTGGACAAACACATCTCAATTCCTTTTTCCCTCTCTGCTTCACCCCTTTAAAAACATTTTTGACAGCATCAGATTTATTTATTCATATTATAAGTCCTTATCAGGTTAATTATTACAAATACAGATTAACAACCAAACTAGCAGGCCAAAAAATATTTTAAAAACCCAAAGTAAGTCAAGGTACACGTTTAGGTACATTGTTCAGGGTGGATTACAGTACATTTTTCTTTCTCTTTTTTTTCTTATTGTCTTTTATTTTGTATTTGATTTATATACCGTATTTCTCATATAAGAGACACCTTGTGATATTCAAGCCTGTGTGTCTGATTTACTTCACTTATAATTATGGACTCAAAGTGCATCCATTTTCCTGAAAATGACTTATTTATCATTCTTTATAGCAAGTTATTCCATTGTATATAAATACATTTTCTTTATTCCTTCATCAGCTGAAAAACAGGCTGCTTCCAAGATTTAGCTATTAGAAATTGTGTTGCTCTAAATATGGGTATGTATACATCACTGTGATACGATGTCTTTAACTCTTTCAGGAAGATGCCTAGAAGGAGAATAGCTGGGTCATCAAATGGAATTACTAGTTTTAGTTTTTTTGAGTAATCTCCATATTTATTTCCATAGTGATAGTACCAGTTTACACTCCCACCAACAAGGAAGAAAAGTTTATTTACCGGTGCAGCCTTTCTAGGATTTGTTATTGGTCAATTACTTGATGACAATCATTCTTTCTGGAAGGTGATAGAATCTCAGTTATGTTTTAATTTGCATTTCTCAAACGGTCAGTGTTATTGAAAATTTTTTTGGTTTTTTTTTGGTTTTTCTCTGGTACCAGGAACTGAACTCACGACCTTGCGCTTGCTAGGCAGGTGCTTTGCCGCTGAGCTAAATCCCCAGCCCCGAAAATTTTTTTCTTTTTCTTTTTTCTTTTTGGTTGGGGGAGGCAGACTTGGAATAGAACTCAGCATCTTATGCTTGCCAGGCAGGCACTGTGCTGCTGAGCTACATTCTCAGCCCTGAACATTTTTCATATATTTATTTGCCATTTGTACTTCTTCATCTGAGAAGTGTCTGTTCATTTCAGATGCCCATTTTTAAATTTGGGGGGTTAAGTTTTCAAGTTGTTTACATATTCTAGATATTAGTTCTTTTCCTGAAGAGTAGCTTGTAAAACTTTTTTTAAAACTTACCATTCTGTAGGTTGTCTATTTGGCCTGTTGGTGGTTTTTTTCTGTGGTGAAGTTTTTGATTTGATGTGATTCCATTTGTTGATTCTTGGTGTTACTTTTTGTACAACTAGGTTCTTTTCTGAAAGTCTGTGCCTACACCTATGTCTTAGTTTTACCTATTCTATCTTCCAGCTCTGTTGGCTGTTTAATATTTAAATATTTGATATGTGTTTCTGTTTAATATTCAAATAGTTGATCCATTTTGATTTTAGTTTAGTGGATGGTGAGAGAAATCAGTCTAGGTTCAATCTTTGGCATGTGGATAGCCAGTTTTCCCAGCACCATTTGTTAAAGAGGCTATCTTTCTTCCAGTGAAAGTTTTTGGCCATTTGTCAAAGATAAGGTAGAGGAGTGTGCTTGGAGTTGTTTCTGCATCCTTGATCCACAAGTACATATGTGTTTTTCTTTTCCAAATACCATGTTGTTTTTCTTAGTGTAGCTTTGTAGTATAACTTTTAACTTTGGGATTGTGATGCCTCCTGCTTTGCCCTTGTTGCCATGAATTGCTTTTGCTATTCTAGGTCTCTTCTGCTTTCATATGAATTTTAGCATTGCTTTTTTTAGTTCTGTGAGGAATACTACTGTATTTTTAATTGGGATTGCATTAAAGTTGTATAACAGTTTTGGAAAGTATGGCCCTTTTGAATATATTGATTTGACTATCCAGGAACAGGGGCTATCTTTCCATTTTCTGATGTTCTCTTCAGTCTCCTTTTGTACTTCAGGTTTCATTGTAGCACTCTTTTACTTCCTTGGTTGGGTTCATTCCTAAGTGTTTCATTTTACTTGATACTATTGTAAGAGTTACTTCTTTTGTAATTGTTACTGCTAATTTCTCTCTCAGTGAGTTTGTTATTGGTGTACAATAATGTTATTGATTTTTGAGTGTTGACTTTGTATCCTGCCACACTACTGAATTTAGTTATTAATTCCAGGAGTCTTCTGGTGGAGTTTTTGGAGTCTTCTATGTAGAGGATCATGTCATCTGCAAGTAATGATAACTTCTTCCTTCATAACCGTATCTTACTTATTTTCTTCTTTTCTCTCTGAATAATATTTTGAGAAATATATTGAGCAGTGGTAGTCATAGTGGACATCTTTGTCTTGTCTTTGGTTTTAGAGGGAAAGTTTCAGCTTCTCCCATTTACTAGAATGTTGGCCAGTGGTTTGTCACAGATGGCTTTTATCAGATTCAGATAAAGATCTTCTACACCTATTTGCTTCAGAGTTTGTATCATGAATGGCTGTTGAGATTTAAAAGCTAAATTAGGTGTGGTAAGCAGCAGAAAAAGAGCCTCTCTGAGAGTTGCCATCCAGACACTGGATGACAGAGGAAGACAAGATGGAGGGAAGTGGGTCCTCTGGACCCAGGAAGAATCTGAAGCAAGAATTGAAGCCCACAGGGAGAGTGAAGAGAGAAACTTCAATGAAAAAGAAGGAGGTAGCCATCAGAGCCTTCTTCCTGAGCAGTTCAAATCTGTGGACACATGGTGACTGTTGGCAACACCAGGGGCCTCCACAGAGAAATGCAGCAGTGGAAGTGAATAGTGGATGTGAAGGACTGCACTAACTGGGAGCTATGTTTGATGCTATTGTTATTGCTGATGGTACCTCTTTAGCCACAGTGACATAATTTTTCTAACTAGCTGTTCTTCCTGGTATTTCAATACTGAGATTGCCTAAGGGTCATAGAAAATACTGTGGACCAGTGCCAAAGAACCAGCGGCTGGGCCAAGCAGGCAGCAATTTCTCATCCCCCAACAAACTGAAGAGGTAGGGTCTTGCAACAGACTCTAAACCAAACACCAGCTATACCTGGAAGACACCTCAGAGAAGTAGTCATTTCCTGAGGGTTCTAAATATTACCAATAAAACAGCTCACCACAGGCAGTTTACAAGCATCAACCCAGGAATTAAACTAAAAAAAAAGAAAATGAGAAGACACTTAAGCAAGATTCAACCCCAGACATCCAATTCACCAAAGGCACACCCAGGAAGCAATGAGGTGAGACAATTAAAAAACCACCCACCTGGCCTCTCTGAAGTGGTAACAATAAAACAATTGAATGAGGCTCTAGAAAAAAATCAAATGAGAAATAATTTACCAGGTAACTACAGAGATGGTAAACACAATGAAAACCATGTTTGGTGACTCTAGAGCAGATACAGATAAAAAATAGAGGACCTTAGGAAAGTGATGGAAGCCATGAATGCCAAACATAGGAAAAAACTGGAATCCATAAAACAGATTCAAGCAGATATCCAGGAGAATAAAAATTCCATTGAAAGTATCCACAGAAGAATGAGCCAATGTGAGGAAAGAATCTCAGATATGGACGATAGGCTTGTAGTTAGAGATCATGAAAAGAAGTTTTCTTTAAAATAGCAGGGGGAATAAACCAGACCCCTTGCTATTTTTAAGAAATCTTTCTTTTCATGATCTCTAACCACAATCCTGTCTTCTATATCTGAGATTCTGTCCTCACATTGGCTCATTCTTCTGTGGATACTTTCAGTGGAATTAGGGGAAATTATGTATGTATGTGTATACAGGATGGCTAGCATAGTTGTACTACTGTCTTCTATTGCTTTACTGAAAGGAACAGTTAATGATTACTTGTTTGATCAATCTTGCATATATATATGAAACTACATTTTGTTTACCCATGTTCCTGGATGGAACATTTGAGCTGTGGATGGACATTTGAGCTGCTGCCACTGGACTATTATGAATAATGTTGCTATGAGCATGGGTATGTAAATATTTATTCAAGCTCTTGTTTTTAATTATTTGGAGTATATATAAAGAAGTGGGAATTGCTGGATCATACTTTAGGGGTTTTTTTAGAAATGGCCATACTGTTACTATTTTCTATAATGGAGTCACCACTTTACATTCCCAACAGTGGTCTGCGAGTGTTTTGATTTCTCTAAATCCTCACCAACACTTGTTATTTTATGTTTTTTAAAAATTTGTGGTAGCCATCCTAAGGGATGTGATGTGATATCACATTGTAGATTTGCTTTGTAGTTCCCTAAAGATTAGTAACAGTGAGGTCAAATCTGTTTTTGAAAAGTGACACCATCTATGTAATCAGCTATTCACTTCTCAATGCTTCTACTTTCATTCAAAATCTGGAAGAATACGAGAAGTATTTATGTCACCATTATAATCAATTTTCTTCTCAGGATTTCAGGATCATTTACTACATATTTCAGGTTTTTATTTCTGTTTTGTATTAGCTCATGTAAATCAGTAGAAATGGGTAATGACTGGTAGCTTTAATAAGCCAACAGACTGCCACACTCACTCATTCCTTCATTGATTCACTCAACAAATATTTATTAGGCACCTACTGTCAGGCATAATTCCATGCTGAGAATCAACAATTAACAAAATGGTACAAGTTTTGGAATTCGTGCAGCTTATACTATTATATTCCAATAAATGACATATTCAGTTATTTGTTTATTGTCTTCAGATAAGATTTGGAAAAGATGGAGAAGATTTTGAAATGATTTTATTAGTGTTTATTTGATCTTTTACGACCAGTGGTATTTGTTTTATGAAGGTACGTGCTCCAGTATTCAAACTTATTCTGCAAAAGGGAGGGTTCAGTTTCTTATTTCAGCAATGGGGACCTCTTAAAACTCAGTGTGATGACAAGATCACACAAATACCATAGTCCCACCCAGACCACAATGCACCTTACCCTCAAGCACCCACATTCCTTGCTGAGTGTGTACTTCTTTGTTTCTGCTTAGTAAATCTGTCTGGGTGTCTCGCTGACACTTTCCGAAACGCTTTTCTGTGATGAGGGTCACAAAACTACTCTGGTGGGGGTGGGTACTGAAGTTCCCATCTCCTCTTTAGTGGACCTCCTTGGATCCCATCCGATGACAAAATGAAGTGCTACAGGTATCCACAATGCATCAGAGAAGGCCAGGAGGCTCATTTTGGCCTCAAATATAGACTCAATGGGAAGTAACTCCAAGGAGGATACCCCTAATACATAGCAAGATGACTGAAAGAAATGTTTTCTTTAGATATATTAATGCTAATATATAGCATTTTTCATATGTTAATTAATTTAATGCTCACAAAACTCCAAAGGTAAAAAGGTTAATGACTTTCTTAGGGTTTCACAACTTTTAAGTGGTAGATTCAAGCCTTGGCTATCCAGGCCTAGAGTGCATATGATACCATGGGATGGATCTAGCAGATAGATTCCAGGTTCTTCTGTAGAACAAGCAAAGAATTGCAAAGGTATATCCAGTGGGAAAAGAAAAGCAGCCATGTCATATAACCAGTATAATTACATTGCACCTTTTATTTTATTTATTTACTTATATATTTTTTCTTTAAAAAAATTTTTTTTTTGTCTTTTTGAAACAGGGTCTCACTATGCAGTTCAGGCTGGTCTTGAGCTCACTTTGTAGCACAGGCTGACCTCGAACTCGCAATGATCCTCCTGCCTCAGCCTCCCAAGCGCTGGGATTACAGGCGTGTGGCACCACACCCAGCGCACTTTTTATTATTAAAAGAGGTGGGGGGGGGCAGGAAAACCTGGGTTTTTTCCGACTTTTGAGAAATCTGGGCTACGTACCAATATGTAGCAGAATTCTATTTCCTGGAAACAGAATACTAAAACAGTGGTTTCCAGAAGGAGGTGGCATATACATTGATCCTGTTAGGGTCGCGGGTAATTCCACCGCCTAGGCCGCACCTAGGGTGCACCCAGGCCGCCTAGGCTGCACCTCAAGGCAGTCTTGCGGGACCGCTGTAGGTGTTCTGGGTGCAGCTCTCAGAATTCGGCGACAGAGGCCGTGGATCTTGCACTTTCCCCGAGTCAGTCGCACAGCTCCACCCAGCGCCCTTCCCCCGCGCCTCCTCTACCTGGCACCGCCCCTAGTCAGGAAGGTTCCACACGGCTCACAGCGTGCGGAACGTGACAAGAGGAACCTGCACGTCCCACCACAGTAGCTTCGCAGATGGACAGAGCCTCGGAGCAATTGCAGCTCGCCAGCCCCTGCGGGAGTCGGCCAATAGCAGCGGCTGTGCTAGGCGCGCCCTGAGCCCCGGCCGGGAAGGGGCGGTGCGATAGGCAGGGCGGCCCGGGCGGTGAGAGCTCCCTCCCGGCCTGCGCGGTGCTCGGCATTCCGCACGCGTCCCCATCGCTCTGCAGACGCGTCGTCACCCTCTGTCTGAGTTCCCGGCTTCTCGCCTCCGCTCTGTTACCAAAATGTCGCTTTCTAACAAGCTGACTCTGGACAAGCTGGAAGTGAAGGGGAAGCGAGTCGTTATGAGGTAATTATCCGCTTCTGCCCGCGCGCTCTCGGGGCTCTGCCGCAGGCCTCTCCAGCCCGGGCTGAGTTGCTATTTTGTCTGCCCAGAGTTGCTTTTAACTTTCAGCTGGGTTGCAGGGGTCCTAAGCTTGCTGGGTGACGCTGCCGTCCGGTGGGCTGGAGGCTGTGCCTGGGATTGATGGTTCCTAATCGCATTTTTTCCAGCCCATGTGGTCACCAAATTTTGGGAGTGGATCAGATTGCTGAAGAAAGGGCTCAGATTGCTGGGATCCATTTTGCCCTCTTTCCTATTCCCAAAATGCAATTTCATCATCTCCAGCTCCCAGTTAGTAAGTTGGGACCTAATGCTTATCCCGCAAATCTCTAGGCCTAAGTAAGGGACCTTGAAAGGTCATTGGGCTAATTTCTTCTCCATCGCCCTCGGCCAGCCAAACGAGAAAAGGCCCACGTTTTAAAGGTCCTTGCTATGCCGGGCGTGGTGGCGCACGCCTGTAATCCCAGCACACACCTGTAATCTCAGCACTAGGGAGGCTGAGGCCAGAGGATCGCCACGGGTTTGAGGCCAGCCTGGCTACATAGTGAGTTCGAGGCCAGCCTGGGCTACAGAGCGAGAATCTGTCTCAACCCCCCAACCCCCCAAAATGTCCTTGATGAATATATGAATTATGTATCGCAAACATGCACCAATAAAAGAAAAAAAAAAACAATGCGATGTCCCTGCACAAAATGTTACCTTTCCCAGAGGATGTTGCTTTAAACGTTAAAGATTAAAACCCCATTAAGAATTGGGGGTAGGAGGCTGGGATGCACTGGATGGGGCCCTGCGGAGCTCATGTAATAGGCCTCCGTTGGTTGCCCCACAGAGGCCTTGGATTCCAGGGGTTGCATCAGGGTTGTGGCACATGCTGGGTAATGATAGAGCAGGTGTGTATCTGCTCACACTTTGAGGTCCTCCAACCTCAACCCCATATAAGGCTATGGAAGTAGAATATTAGAATTGAGGTAGTCTCCCTATGTAGTTGGTGTTCTCCCGCACATGTGGATCTCTGGTCGTTTAACATGGCTTCTGCCATCTCTGCCATCATTACTAGCATGGTGTACAAAACTTGTACTTTATCCTTTTTGTAATGTTTAGTACATTTGTGCATAACAAGAGTAACGTGCAGGACATTGTTACGTACATAACGGATGGATTTAACCTTGAGCAGTCCAAGAGTTTTTTCTTTTTTTTAATTGGGGATTAAACCCAGGGCCTTTCCACTGAGCTATATTTCCAGCCTTTTTTATTTTTTATTTTGACAAGTTAGCCATGTTGGGGTGGAACTTGTGATTCTCCTCCCTCAGCCTACCGGAGTGCTGGGATTATGGGGGTGTGCTACCATGCCTGGCAGAGAAGTGTTTTTGAAAGGCCGTAAGGGTTTGTGTCGATTGTCTTGTGCACCCTTGACCCTTTGGGAAGTGGTTGATTGATAAGTAGGGTTTTTTCTTTTTCTTGTCTTTTTGAGGCAGGATCTCACTATGCAGTTCAGGCTGGCCTTGAGCTCACTTTGTTGCCCAGGCTGGTCTTGAACTCACAACGTCTTTCTGCCTCCCCCTCCCCAGTGCTGGGATTCCAGGCCTGGACCACCATATCCCCTTTTGATGTGGATACATTGTACTGGTTTAGGCCTAGGACAGAAAGTTACTTTGTTCCTTGATTATTAATGTATCCCTTGGGCATACTCCACTGTAGTACTGCTTTTTTAGAGGAGCCTAGGCAGCCATGCACAGTCAGCTCAATGCCTTTTTGCTTCAGTGCCTGTATGTGGTGGTTGCTGGCAGTATTTCAGAAATGGGGCCTCCTGAGCAGTGAGTGGCTGCTTGCCTCTCCCTCTGTCCTGAGAAGGGAACTCTGGTGTTTGCTGACTTATCTAGTCCCTTAGGTTGAATTGCCAAGGGAAATTAATTGATTTTGGAGGGGGTACTTTAGATAGTCGAAAACCTTTGACTAGTTAAGTACCAGGTTCCACCTCAGGTTTTTTTTTTTTAGGGTTTGTTTCTTTACAACCCTTTTGAGTAAGTTTCCTGCTTATTTTTGCAATGTCATTTCCTTTTTTTTTCTTACAGGTTGCGAGTCATCCTTTGGTTGCTTGTAAAGCACTTCCCTTTTCCATGTTCCTACCTGTTCTTTTTAAACTTCACTGGTTTTTTTCTAACTTGTAACTTGTTAAACAACAGCCCTGATTCAGTGGAAAGAGGCAAAAAAGCTGCGAGCAGAGGAAACAAGCTTCTGAGACGGCCATAATATCCCAGTTTTCTAGGCCGGGACAGTAAAAGCAATGATGTGCACGGTTTCTTTGAGAAGTTTTAATGGAATTGGAACTATAGTCCTGAGATTTCAAATAATAAAGATTTGGTATTCTTATTCCAACCAAGTCAATATTTTTTAAAGTTTTATTTTGAAATAATTATTGTTATAACTTGCAGAGATTATACAGAAAGGCCTTTATGTTCACTGACTTTCTCCCAATGGCTACATCTTACAATACACTTGGTGTAAATTGTAGGTAATTGACATTGGTTTAAAATATATATAGTTCTATGCCAGCTTATTACATGTGTAGATCTGTATAAACAACACCATAATCAAGATGGAGAACTGTTTATTCACCACTCAGATCTCCCTCATCCTGGCCTTTCTAGTCACACTATACTATTCCTAACTCCTGGTAATTACTGATCTGTCCTCTGTTTCTAACATTGGTCATTTCAAAAATATTGTATAGAGTAGACCACACAGTATGTAATTTTTTTGAATTGTCTTTACACTTAACATAATCTCCGAAAATTTATCCAAGCTGTCACCTGTATCAACTGTACATTCTGTTATATTGTTGAGTAGTTTTCCATGGTATGGGTATATCATAGTTTAACCATCCATCTTAGGACATTTGGGTTGTTTCGAGTTTGGGGCTGTTACAAATGAAGCTGCTGTGAACATTCTTGTACAAGTCTTGATATGGACATCGGCTGCAGTTTCTCTTGAATGAACAGCTAGGAGTAGGATTGTTGGATATTTAATACTCTCATCCATCCCCCTGGCATGTTAGGGATTGAATTCAGAGACTTGTGCATGCTGGGCAACTGCTTTACCACTTAGCTGTACTCCTGACTCATATTTAACATTTTCAGGGGTCTCTAGCTTGTTTTCCAAAGCTGCTGCACCATTTCACATTCCTACCAGTAGTGTATGTGTGTTCGGTTTCTCTGCATCCTCACCAGCTTTGGTGGTGTTTTGGTTTTTTTTATTTTAGCCATCCTGAGGTGTGTTTGATAATACCTGAACTTGCGCCTGACACAAAGCTTAGGAATGTTACGGGGAAGTGAAAAAGCAAAGGGTGGAAATTTTCCTTAATTGCAACATGTAGAATGTGGAGGAAAGAACAGTTCCTGTGTTGGAATCTTCAGAGAAGAAGCCACAGGCAGAGCTGTTGGGAGTGGGGGATGGAGAGGAGAGGTAATACAGAGAGCAATGAGGAGAGAGAACAACTCAACTTTTGTCAGTAAGCTGGTGCCATGGTAAATTAGATAGATGAAACAGATTTTGGGGTGTTTTGGCCTAAAGACGTTCCTTCCTGTGAGGTACTAGCACTGCACTGCAAGGAGTGGCTTGTGCTCCCCCTTATGGCATTAGCCTTTGACCATGAGCTTTTCTGGGAGGCTGCATGGGAGAGCATGAGCCATGGTAAGGGGATACTCTATCCTCTTTGGAGTGTACTTTACAGCTGGCAAAGGTCCTTGTTCAAGACATTTAAAAAAGGTTCTTAGAATCAAGTGCCTTGAAACCAAGTCGAATGTATTTCTTAGAATCATACTGCTTTTAATTTTGAAGACTTCCTTTAAAAATGTTTGACTATAAAACTGTTTTCACCAATCCACCTTTGCAAAAGCTACTCTCCACTGAGGTAGATTGGGGCTCAGGCCTAGGCCATATAGGGATTTAGTGGTCCTTTTAGTAGGTCTGTATTGATTTTGTAACTATCTGCCAGCTGTCAGCTATAGAGGGAAAGGGGTAGTGTGGAAGGCAGAGGGGAAGAGTTTTCTGATCTAGGACAACAGTGGTCTTTTTGATTAGGTCATATTTCCTGTAATTAGTACCTTAAGTGAGTAGTGCTAGCTATTTTTAGTAATGGTTGATCTGTCTTTCAAATCACAGAATTACAGATTAGAGAAGCAATAAATAACATGTAATAATAGCAACATTTTTATAACACTTCGTGCCAGATACTCTTTGAAGCAGTTTACAAAGTGCTAAGTTGTCTTCTGTGAGATACTGTCATCCACACTATATAGATAAAAAAAAAAGTCACTTAAAATGATATTGGCCAAAAAAAAGGATGATCTTGGCAGACAAAATTTAGACCTTAAAAATAGCAGTCGCACATCATTGCTTCAGATATATTGATGTAGGCTGGGGTGCCATGGACTTCAGAAGACTTAGTTTTTAAAAATGGTAAAGCAGCCAGGCATTATAGATGCATGCCCATAATCTGTAGCAATCTGGGAGGCTGAGGCAGGATCACAAGTTCAAGCCAAGCCTGGGAAAGTCAGTGATTTAGTGAGAGACTGTCTCAAAAGAGAAAAGGTTGCAGATATAGCTCAGTGCCAAGTCCCTGAGTTCAATCTCCAGTACTGGAAGATGGGGTGAGGGAAAGTATTGTAATCTATTAGGTAAGAAGGGAAGGACTGAAGTACGATATTAGCTTGTACCTTCTTGATTAATTGGCATCTAACTGCATATGTCTTACCTGCTCCTCTCAAGCTGTTTGAAAGAAGTTGTTTTACTTACATTGTCTACGTATTGCTGTGTGACCTTGGTACTGGTGACTCTAGGCTTCTTTCTAGACTTCAGTCACAGGCTTTCTTTAAAAAGAATGATCTCTTGACGTGGTTTATTTTTCCAATTATTTTTTTTTTCTTTTGAGTGTTGTTAGTTTCACAAGGACCTAGAAATAGTATCTAAAGAATCAGAATCAAGATGCATTCGTTGTTGCCCTCAGGCTGCTACTCAGGTACTGTCCATGCCAGGCTCTGATAGAAATAATTTTAGGTAGAACTGGTTTTACCTTCCCCAGTCTTCAGGTGTAGTTCCTGTAATTTAAGTAAGGTTTTATATTTTAAAATTTCTTTTTAAAATATGAGATACATGTCTAAAAGGGCACTAATCGTAAGATCAAAAAATTATCACCAAACAAGCACATTTGTAGGCTCAGATCAAGAGGTAATGGAATATTATCAGAAGCCCCTTCTGGTTCTATCCCAGTCACTGCTTCCACCCCTTCCCCAGGGCTAACTACTATCTTGACTTTTAACACCACTGATAATTTTTAAGGTGAAATTTGAACTTTCAGCTCATTTAACTGGTTTCATATAAGTACTTTTTGTAATCTTTTAGGGAACAATAAGTTGATCATGAACCTGAAACTGAAACTTCTTTTTTTTTTTTTAAGAGTGGATTTCAATGTTCCTATGAAGAACAACCAGATAACCAACAACCAAAGGTAAGGTCCTGGTAAATCGGGGCTGGCTTTAAGATGCCCAGATGCTTTAAGATGTGTGGGTTTAGCCAAGCATGGTGGTGCACGCCTGTAATCCAAGCACTCAGGAGGCTGAGGCAGGAGGATCAGGCAGGAGGACTGCTGTGAGTTTGAAGCCAGCCTGGGTTACACAGTGAGTTCAAGGCCGGCTTTTACTACATAATGGGAACCTGTCCCAAAAGAGAAAAAAGAAAAAGGAAAAGATGTGTGGGTATGAATACACAGGATAAATGGTTTTCCTTTCATACTGTAGAACTATAGCAACTTAAGCCATACGATTTTAGCTTTTTACTCACTGACCCTCTGATCTACTTTGTTATGAGGTTGTAGGAATTTAAACATTCTTAATTTATGAGAAAATACAAATAGAAAAAATCATCCTAAGAAAGAAGTACCTCCATTTTTAAATTTGAACTTGAAGTTACTCCTTTTTTACAGAATATCAAACTTTTAGGTTGATTCTCTTGGAAAATGAAGAACTAAGGAAGATAAGAATTTTAATATCTATTATTAAGCTTCCATGTAGTTTTAATTTTTTAAATGAAACAAACTTTTATTGAATCTTAAATTGTGGGATAGAAATACATTTCAAGAGATTTAATCCAACACCAATGAAGAAATGATGGTACTGAAATTTTCCCTCCTCTACCACACTAGGATAGATTACTATTCAATCTATAAGCTTACTTGTAGTTTTACAAGACTATTCCAGATGTTTCAGATAAAGGTAGCTTTCAAGAATTTTGATTTTTTTTTTTTTAATTTGTTTTTCCTTTTAAAAAACAGCAAAGACTGAAAAAAAGTCATTTTCAGTGCATTTAGCTATGTTAATACCTTGCATCCTAGATTCAGAAGCAGAAATTTTAAGGGATAGTACTTTTGCTTCTGACTAGGTTTTTATTTTAAATGAAAGATATGAGCTAGAAAGGTACTTCCTAACCATCTAGGCCAGTGTTGTCTATTAGAAATGTAATATGAGCCATATTTTATTTAATTTTATATCTGAAATAATTATTTTAATATCAGTAAAGAAGTTAATTAAAGGCATATCTAATTTTTGTTCTGACTCCTCAAGATCCAGGTTTTTTTTTTTTTTTTTTTTTTGTGTGTGTGTGTGTGTGTGTGTGGTACTGGGGATTGATCCCTGGGCCTGTCTACTGAGATAAAGTCACTAAGTTGTTTAGGCTGGGCTCAAACTTGGGATCCTCCTGCTCCAGCCTCTCAGAATGCTGGAATTACAGGTGTGCACCACCGTGCCAGGCTTCCAGCATATAGATTACACTTATATAGCACATCTCAACTTGTATTAGTCTCGTTTCTAGAATTCAATAGGCATACATGACTAAGGTACCATTTTTTATATTGTAGATGTGGACTCCACACAGTTTTAGATATTAGTCCCAGAATAGGGTCTGGCATTTTGTCAAGAACATCCCTGCTATATTATAGTGGCAAGATATTTGTACATGGACACTTCAAACCGTCTTGATTTGTGTTATTCTGCAACATGCAGACAGATTAGAAATTTACTTGTCATGAATAAAGAACAGAGAAGCATCTACGACAGGCTTCCAGTGGGGATCTGAGTATATTCCTTTTTCCACAGTAAAAATGTAGAAATTGTATGTAGTGTTTCTGTTTAGTCCTAAGATTTTAAAATCTGTCTTTAATAGATATTAATTGTACATATTAATGAGATTGTGTGATATTTCTATACATGCATATAGCATGCATTCATCATATCCAACTCCCCCTCCCCCATTCCTGGTAATCACTATTCTACTTTCAGGTTGAATTTCTTTTAGTTTCTCCATATGAGAGAGAACAGATAGTATATAAGTGACGAGATTTCATTCTTTATTGCTGAATAATACTAAATTTTGGATATATGCCATATTTTCTTTATCTCTCCGTTGTTGCAGCAAACATGGGTATGCAAGTATGTTTTGTCTGCTGGCTTTGTTTCCTTTGGCTATGTACCTAGGGAAGCTGGTCATACAGGTACCCTCTACCTAGTAACTACCCAAATTTCGGGCTTCTAGAGGGCAGCACATGTTCCAACATAAATGACCTTGTTTGCGTACTTAGTTTAGGAATAGTGAACACCCTTTGTCAGGTGGATGGCTGAGGGAACCCACTGAAAGCGAACTTAAACACCAGCCAAAGGCCAACCTTCTAAGCAGGTTCTCCTATAGACAGCAGTGTCAGGCTTGCTATACTTCTTTTCTGCACAAGGGGCAAGTTATGATGAGATTATAATCTTAGGTGAAAGGTTAGTGTCATATTTAACTTCTTTCCCTTAACACAAACCTGAGAACAACTGCTGAGTTGCTGACAGCAGATTTGAAAGAACTTGGAGAAGAAAAGAGGCTTTAAAAAAAGAGGCCTTTTGTTTTGTGAAGTCGTGACTAAAATCTTATCAATTCCTAGGCATAACTTTGCTCTGCTTGCTGTTTCCTTCCTCTCTCCCTCCTTCCTTCTCTACATCTTTTTCTTTCTTCTCCCCTTTTCTTTTGCAGAATCAAGGCTGCTGTCCCAAGCATCAAGTTCTGCTTGGACAATGGAGCCAAATCAGTTGTCCTTATGAGCCATCTGGGCCGGCCTGATGGTGTCCCAATGCCCGACAAGTACTCCTTACAGCCGGTTGCTGTAGAACTCAAATCTCTGCTGGGCAAGTAAGTGCCGGGCTTTGGTGCTGGTGGATTGAGTGGGAGGACAGGTTGCGAGGCATATTGTTATTGGTTCTTGATTTTTAGACATTGAACTGTTTTCATCTCTTGCTGCCCCCAGGGATGTTCTGTTCTTGAAGGACTGTGTAGGCCCAGAAGTAGAGAAAGCCTGCGCCGACCCATCAGTTGGGTCTGTCATCCTGCTGGAGAACCTCCGCTTTCATGTGGAGGAGGAGGGGAAGGGAAAAGATGCCTCTGGGAACAAGGTATGACTTGTGATTTTGGTGTTGAGTGTGAGTGCCTCAATCTGGAAGAGTCTGATTGAAGAACACAGGAAGCTCATGTTTATTTTTCCTTAGACACTTTTTTTATTGAAATAGACACATAAAAATGCACAAATGTACAGCTTAATATATTACAAAGTAAATACACTTTGTAACCATCACTTGGGTCAAGGAATAGAATAGCATCCCAGAAGTGCACTTCATGCTCAAATGATTTTGAAATACCTTTGAAAAATCTGTGAACACTGTTGCAGTATAAGAGTGTTCAGTAGCTGGGCGTGGTGGCACACGCCCAGCACTCAGGAGGCTGAGGCAGGAGGATTGCTGCAAGTTCGAGGCCAGCATGGGCTACATAGTGAGTTCAGGGGCAGCCTGAATTATACAGCCAGACCCTGTCTCAAAAAACCAAAAAGAAAAAAAAAAAGAGAGTGTTCAGATATGGTGATATTACTTCAGATTTAAAATATTTTCTTGAGACTTATAAGCCAAAAAAAAAAATTATAAACCATTTTCCTTTAAAAGTCTTAGGAGGTATGGGTATCATCGCCACTTCATAAACTGTCTCAAACAATAAAAGAAACTAAGTTTCAGAAACGCAATCATTTGGTTAAAGTTAGTGCTATGCTTTATAGCTCAGTCCACTAGATTGGAAATCTTCTCAGGGCATGGTGGTGTGTGCCTGTAATCGCAGAACTCCAGGAGGCTGATGCAGGAGGATCCCAAATTCTAGTCCAGCCTGGGCAACTTAGTGACTTAGCAAGACATGTCTCAAAATAAGACATAAGAAAGGACTGGGGATATAGCTCCATGCAAAAACCCTGGATTTGATACTCAGTGCCACACACATGAAAGAAAGAAAAGAAAGGAAAGGGAAAGGAATAGAGTGGAAAGGAGAAGAAAAGAAAAGGAAGGAAGGGAGGGAGAAAGCTTTTTTTCTAAAGGTCCAGAGAGTAAAAGTTTTAGGCTTTGGGGGTCATATAGTTGGTTATAACTGCATATAGTGTCCGTCGGATTTACTCGGCTCTGCCAGTCATGCAAAAGCAGCCATAGTTAGCCCACGAGAACAACTACTGTGACTAGACAGGCAGAATTCGGTTATTGAAACTGGCTCTTTGAGCATGATTTTGAACTTGCCAATTGGCCAGAAGGTAAACTGAAGGCACTTTTTAGTACTTTCCACTCTTGCCTTTAGTGCCTGTGAGAACAAGATGCCCCAAGGATGGTATCTCAGTCCTCTTTTGACTTCTGACATTTCTTAAGGTCATCCAGAGTGCTTGCTTTCAAGCAGTTTCTTTTCTTAGCAGCTCAGGCCCTGGTCTTTGCCTTATCTTGCCTTTGGCATGATCTCGCTACAGTAGTAGAAATCAAATGCTGATCTAAAATTTGGTGCCCTTTTAAACTGAAACTCAAGTGCACAAACTCTTAAGGGCATAGAGATGGCAGGAGTTAATGAGAAAGTTGATGTAAAACATTTTATTCAGGAAGATGAACTATGCTAATCTGACTTTTTTAGTTAATCACTTGACATTTAGTATCTAATAACTTTCAGTGCTTGAAATTTCAGGAGCTCATCATAAGTTCAAACTGGATACAAAAACAAAGTGAACACATAAGTTTTATTCCATTGAAATCTATTTATTTAGCTCCTAGGGATTGAATCCAGGGCCTCTCACATGCTAGGAAGGTGCTGTAGCACTGAGCTACATCTCCAACCCTACAATTCTTATTTTACCCAGTGTGTCTACATCGATCTTTCAGAATGAATGTTGTCTTCCTTCTAGTTATTGGCAGATAAAAAGTGAGTTCTGATGATTATTGTTTGTATGGGACCTTTTCCTAATGAGCTTTCAATTTACCCTGTTTTTCCTTAAATTTTATTTTATTTTATTTTTTTTTAGAGCAGGGTCTCAATCTATAGTCCCTGCTGGCCTTAAAGTCACTATGTAGTCCAGGCTGGCCTCAAACTTGGGTTGATCCTCCTGTCTCAGATTGTGAGAGTTCTGGGATTCTAGGTATGTATCATCACACTTAGCATAATTTTTTTTTTTTTTTTGGTTTGTTTGTTTTTGATTTTTGAGACAGGGCCTTGCTTTGTAGTGCAGGTTGGCCTTGAACTTACTATGTAGTCTAGGCTGGCCTTGAACTTGCAGCAATCCTCTTGCCCTAGCCTGCCAAGTGCTTGGATTACAGGCGTGCGCTACAATGCCCGGCTTCACAATTCTTAAATAGAGTGGTTATCATGCCTTTTTGGCAGATGGGAAAATTTCAAGGACAGAGAGCAGCTTCTCAATGGTTATACAGTGAACTCAGGTCTCCTGATGTTTGGGTAGAATTATTAATATATTGTCATCTTCTACTCATCAGTTGCAAATGATTTTTCCATCGTAGAGAGATTAGGGGGAACCCATGGCCCTTATTTTCAGCATTTGTGCCTCTGCAGTTCTTTGGATCATGAGAAGAAAACTTCTCTGTGGCAGACTCGTTCACCTCCTTGATACAAAAGATGGGAATGGACAGTGACTGAAATGAACATGTATTCTGTGCTGTGTATTCTTCTGCACCATTTCCTGTCCATCTTTGCTTAGTCACCTGCCAGAGACCCAGAGACTCTTTAACTTGTTCGTCCTGCCATACTACTTTTTCTAACTGAGGGATCCTAAGACAGTGAGCTGCCATCTCACAACCCTGTGTTTCATTTGCACTGTTTCCCCACTCTCTTTGTAGGAGGGTATTTCTTTCTTTTTCAGATGCGTAACTTCCAGGGAAGTTAAAATACCTCCTCTGTAACAGATAGGTTTCGGGGGTACTTTTCTCTTGTCATATTCTCACGTGCCTTCTGTCCCAGCTTGCCCTTGTTGCTTTCATGAAGAATATATGTGAGGGCCTCTTTGTAGAAAGGCTTGACAGCCAGCAGCTTGAGTCAAGTATAATACTAACTTTTATAAGGAGAATATGTTAAAATGAGAAAATAAGTCAGAATAAGGAAAGGGGGAAGGATAATGGGAATCTTGACCTACTGGTTGAGGAAAGGCCAATGGGACAATAGTAACCTCACGTGATTAGAGATTCAGCCCTGGTTTAGGAATATTAGGCTTTGAACTTTAACAGAAGGAAAGCGAGCACAGAAACATTCAGAAATGACCAAAGGACTTGGAATCCTTGAGGGAAAGAACACATCTTGTTGCTAGTTGTAAAAAATTGCTGTCCCACCAACACAGGTTCTTTGGAGATGTTCAAGAAGACTCTTGGTCATATGAGGTATTTTTACAGTTGTCTTTGGAGCCATCAACATTTCCTGTGTTGGACTTGTGTGTTTTATTCATCTCTGCAGATTAAAGCTGAGCCAGCCAAAATAGAAGCTTTCCGAGCTTCGCTTTCCAAGCTGGGGGATGTCTATGTCAATGACGCGTTCGGCACCGCACACCGAGCCCACAGGTACCAAGGGCCTTGCTGGATACTGGGCTGAGAGCAGTTTGTTCACCCAAGCAGCCCAAGTTTTGGGTTACTCTTGGAGATTTCTGTTATACTGTGTTCCTTTTTTGCTTTTGTCTCTAATTGAATCTGCCATTGTGGCTTTTGTTGAGTATGCCTGATCCAAAGAGGAAATAAAGATTAAAAAAAAGTTGGGAATGTTAGAGCTTTTTGTGGTGCTTCGAGAAGAAGCTGCTCTAACATTGGATATTTTGTACAGACTCTCCCTTTGGGAATGTTATGAGCTCTTATGCTTCATGAACTAACTGATTACTTACTGTGACTGAGCCCTTGGCCTGCTGAAGATTATTAATTTGGCATCTTAAATTATACTTACGCTCATTATTTTTAAACTTTGCCCCGATCCTGCACTATTAGTCAAAAACTGTATCTTATCCTTTAATGTTTTTTTAAATTACAGTGTAAAGATGAAAATTATGGTCTTTGGAGCCTCAGAAGTGATGAAAGCTTTTTAATAATAAAGACTAGGAAAAATGGTAGGGTTTGACTAGACTTTGAATTTCTTTGGTCTTTTCTAGCTCTATGGTGGGAGTCAATCTGCCACAGAAGGCTGGAGGATTTCTGATGAAGAAGGAGCTGAACTACTTTGCTAAGGCCTTGGAGAACCCAGAGCGACCCTTCCTGGCCATCTTGGGCGGGTATAAAGAAAACTCTTGGGTCATTGTTTAAATAGTGTTTGCCTGGTCATTGTTTAAACAGGGCATAACTTGGGTGGCTTATTTTCAGCTAGCACAATCACACTGGGTACTCGAGAATTCAATAAAGGAACCAACTATAGAGGTGATGGTAGGGTTTAGAGAAAACAGGAAGGAAGGCACACTAATACAGAGCTAGTAATAGCCATCAACATCCCTAGGCCTAATGGACAAAGGAAGGAATCCAGAAAGGATAGCTGTGAGGAGACGGCTGGCCATGGAGATTGCAGTCTTTGGTCAAGGGACATAAGGACGGTTATCTGGTAGTGAGGGAACGAGGGAAGTAAATACTGTGATCTCCTTTCCATCGCAAAATGTCCCCTCCCCCACCAGGTGCCTATAACTCTACTGGAAGCTGGAAGGCAGTGGGTTCCCTTGTGGTCCACGTAGATCAGCCTTATTGTATAGGTCTGGGGGAGAAGGGTAGGAGATGGTTCTGGGGGGAAGAATGGGGAAAGATCTACCAAAGGGGTGCGTCTTACAGTTTTGAAACTTTGTAATTTGAAGCTCTTACATACTACTTGTTAGGGAATAACTATGAAAACACCCACCTATGTGTTTAATATATTTTTGTATTGCTTACATTTCATTTCTCCATATCACATACCTCTTTTATATTTTCTCCTGTGGGGAAAGGCAGCCTGGAGATGGTGATACTCTAATGCTTTGGTGAAAAGTTTCAGAATTGAGGGTTAAGAGGAAGATAAATTTTAGGTGATAAAGTAGGGACAATGAGCAGAGACTGCTTGGATACGACAGCTTCCTGCTATCCAGATAGCAGACACTTAAGTGATTCATTTTATCCTTGGTGGTGACCAATGTTTACATGTAAACTAGTCTTGCCATCTATACCCCCACACCACTGTGCGTTCTTACCTCTGTGACATAGATCCTGTCATAGGATTGGTCTCACAGGGAGGTGAAGGGGTATGGGCATTTATTATCTTATTTTCCTCTATTAGAAAACAAGCTCTGAAAGAGTAGGGATCTTTGTATTGCCCACTGATGTTTTTCAGAGACCTAGAACAGTGCTTGGTACACAGTAAGTGTCCCGTAGAGACACTGGATTGTTTAAGAGAGAAATGCCATGAAGCAAATGTGCTAGCAACTGAGCATATGAATTTAGACTAGAAATATCTTATTTTTTGTTCAGTGTTTATTATTCTCTATTTGTTGTACAGTGTTATCCCTGCTTCAAGATTAGGACAGTTCTGAGTGTGCTCAGGGACCTCAAAATTAGTAATCTTGCTCAGGCATAACTGGCAATCTGGATCCTGTGAATTTGGAAGGGGTATAAAAAAGAACAGTTTCAGCCAGGCATGGTGGTGCATGCCTGTAATCCCAGCACTCAGAAGGCTGAGGCAGGAGGATCGTTGCAAGTTTGAGACCAGCCTGGGCTACAAAGTGAGCTCAAGGCCAGCCTGAACTGCACAGCGAGACCCTGTCTCAAAAAAAAAAAAGAACAGTTTCAAACCCATAGTTTCTTTAAACCAGATTATTTTCTCTTTTCTTTTCCTTCCTTCCCTCCCTTTTTCCCCTTTCCCCCTCTGTGTCTTCCTCTCCCTTTCCATTTCCCTCTCACTCTTAGGATTGAAACCTGGATCTCATGCATGCTAGGCTAGTGCTCTGTTACAGAGCTATACCTCTATCCCAAGTGTAGGTTTTTTTGTAAGCCCTTCTTGATCTGGAGCCACATATGGAAATAACTTCTTTGAAATGGTTTGGCTTTTTGGGTTGGAGAAACAGGGCAAAGTTAAGTACCCCTTTTGTTACTTTGGGACATTCCTTTCTTCTCTGTCTTAGTATAAAACCTCAGGCTCTGTGTTATTATCACTAGTATTATCAGTAGTCAGTTCTTTCGGTGATGATTCTTGCTTTCCCTTCCAGAGCTAAAGTTGCAGATAAGATCCAACTGATCAATAATATGCTGGACAAAGTCAATGAGATGATTATTGGTGGTGGAATGGCTTTTACCTTCCTTAAGGTGCTCAACAACATGGAGGTAAGAAACTAATGTCAAGTGGATGTGCAATAGCTCTTCATGGTAAGAGTAGGCTATATAAGTTTAGAAACAAAACCAGATTCTGATGTAAACCCTAAAATTTCCCATTTGAATTTTTTTTATTTTTTGTACTGGGAATCGAACTCAGGACCTTGCGCTTGCCAGGCAGGCGCTTGTGCCACTGAGCTGTATCCCTGGCTGAATTTATTTTAGTAAGCTCTTTTTTTTGATCTTTGCATTATTCCTTTATATTGTGTATTGTATCTGGTTCTTGTCTGCTTTGTGAGGCACTTATGTTCTTAGTAGAGGCTGATCTCTATCATCTTGGCCTCCCCGTGTAGATTGGAACTTCTCTGTTTGATGAAGAGGGAGCCAAGATTGTTAAAGACCTGATGGCCAAAGCTGAGAAGAATGGTGTGAAGATTACCTTGCCTGTTGACTTTGTCACTGCTGACAAGTTTGATGAGAATGCCAAGGTGGGCCAAGCCACTGTGGCCTCTGGCATACCTGCTGGATGGATGGTGAGTCACTTGGGTGGCTGGTAGTATGAATGAGCAGAAAGCTTTTGGTGTCATCCATTTGTCTAACCAACACACGAAACTTTGTGCAGTGCAGGGGATCTAATCTTGTAGGCAAGTGCCAACAAACATTTTAAAACAATCTCTATAGGTGCTTTCTGAGCGAGGGCTCCAAATGTTGCAGCGAGGCACTTTTTGTAGGAGAACCCATGGTGTTAGCAGTGGTATTAGATGTCATCAGTGTTATGAGGGCAGAACCATTTTTGGTTTCTTCATTTGTTTCATATTTAGTTAAGCACTTACTATGTATGGGAGACAGTGCTATGTAGTTATGTGGTTTGGGCCACTATGGATTATGTTGCTATCTTAAAACCTGTATAAGAAAACTATATAAAAATATTTTGTAGGCATATATTAATTACAAACAATGAAAAAATATATTAAAAGCTAATATAAAGAATTGATCATAATTTTCTCCACATACTATTTTGATAGCTGTATAAAATTGTATCGTTAGCATCCTAGTTTGCTCAGTCATTTTTATTTTGTTAGGCATTTGGGGATTATTTAGTTCATTGTATTGTCCCAGTAGCAGCATCATTTTTGAATTTGTTAAAATTGCAAATTCTTGAGCCTTACTTAAGATTGACTGAATCAAAAACCCTAGGAGTACAGCCAGTCTATCCTATCCTATCCTATCCTATCCTATCCTATCCTATCCTATCCTATCCTATCCTATCCTATCCTATTCTATTCTATTCCATTCTTCTATTCATCTATGTTATCTATCATTCATGGTGCTGGGGCTATGAATCCAGGTCCTCACTCACGCCAAGCAAGTGGTCTACCACTAAGCTATATCTACAGCAATTTTTTTAACAATGCTGTATGGTGATTTTGATGTCTAGCTTAGTGTTTATCAGTTTCAACACTGTATCACAGGTTTTGTTATGAAGGGCTGATGTATTTTGGGATGTTTAGAGCATCCATGGCCACTAGGTGGCAGTGGTACACCTCCTCTCCAAAGTTGTACAGCCCAAAATGTCTACACATTGCCACATGTCCCTTGTAGACAGGTAGAAGTGGTCCAGGCTGAGAACCACTGGTCTAATTCTTGACTGTCATATATAGTGTAGTGAAGCATGCCTTTATTAAATAACTTGGATTTGATCTTCTGTAAAGCAGAATTTTTGAGTCAGGACACAAACAGGTTTATAAAGACTGAAAGGTAATTTTTTGGTTCTTGCATTCTGGTGGAGGTGGCATTTGTGCCTTTATGTAACTTCTGGGTAACTCATTCTCTCTCTCAATTCTGTCCCCAGGGCTTGGACTGTGGTCCTGAGAGCACCAAGAAGTATGCTGAGGCTGTTGGTCGTGCTAAGCAGATTGTGTGGAATGGACCTGTGGGGGTATTTGAATGGGAAGCTTTTGCCCGGGGAACCAAAGCCCTCATGGATGAGGTGGTGAAAGCCACTTCCAGGGGCTGCATCACCATCATAGGTAAGGGCTCCTGTATAAATCTAATATAGTAAACCTCGGTTCACAAATGCTTTTGTTTGTAAACAATGTGGTTTGCATCTGCATTGGGTGACGAACATGACCACAGCCATCTTTTCTGTACGGACACAAACATGGCCATCTTTTCCAGAACTGTGGAATGAATTAAGTTCATGCGCCCAGGTACCAGTGTACTTCCGTGAGCTGGCAGGACTCTAATCAGTGGAAAGCAGAAGAGATAGTTAACTGTTCCTGGGTCTCTTAGCTTTGGGTAGATTTTGAGAATTAAAGGGGCATATAATTCATGGAGGAGATTTTTGATGAAGTGGAGTTCATCAGTTACTGTTTGGATTCTTTACTGTTTTGGCACCAGTTCTTCATTTTAACTTTTTCTCTTTTTCCTGGCTTTCATTCAACAGGGGGTGGAGACACTGCTACTTGCTGTGCCAAATGGAACACAGAGGATAAAGTCAGCCATGTGAGCACCGGAGGTGGTGCCAGTTTAGAGCTCCTAGAAGGTGAGGTTCTTCCTTGCTTTTTGGCTTATTTGTGGGTGGAATGGAGAAAGTCAGTGGGTAGTTGTCATTAACGGTCATTATTAGCTGGGTAGTACAAGTGGAAGAAATAAAAACAAAGCACTTACATGGTTTTTGGTGGGGAGGGGCAGATAAGAACTTGTTACATATGCATTTTAGTAGACCAGAGACCCAAACTGCAAAATTTGCCCAGCTCCTGGCTATATACATGGTTAAGTAGAGGTGGTTTGTTACTGGCAAGGCAGAGGGTGGCAGATTTGGCTCAGTGGACCCTCTAGTAATGCTGCCTCTGTGTGTTCTCTCTAAAACAGGTAAAGTCCTTCCTGGGGTGGACGCTCTCAGCAGTGCTTAGTGCTTTCCTGCCTTTTGGTTCCTGTGCACAGCCCCTAAGACAAAATAGTATTTTCTGCATCTCCTTGGCATTAGCTCAAACTTTCCTCCACATCAAGATTTAGCTGGTGGCCAAAGGACGCAGCATCAGTAACCCTTATACTACATCTCAGCTGATGTTTACTGCACCCTGGACTTGACTCCATTCTTCAAGTTGCCATTTAAGTTTCTTAGTGACTAAATCATTGTGCATTCTAGAATGCATCTATAGTTGCCTGTTAAAAAAAGAAAGTGAGCTGTGTTTGAAGTAGCTTATTCTAATTGGCTTTGTCACTGTTCACGACTCAGCATGGAAACAAAATGAAACTCCAGTTGTAGGGAGGGAAAAGTTCGTGACGATCTATTAAATAAAAAATAAAAGTGTTCATTGAAACTGGATTTTTTTCCGTCACACTTTGTTAGCAGGCTTGGGGACTGAGTCTGTGTTAGGAAGGTATCAAATATCTGCATTTCTGATTACAAGAAACGGGTTGGCAGCGGTGCGGAGGTTCAGTTAGGTAAATGTCTACTCCTTATCGAAGGCCTACGTTATAATGGATGTGCTTTATTTTAAATTTTTATTAGACATGATCCTAATTTTAAAAAATCAATGCTTTTTAAGCAAAAAAAGTGCCGTAGCTCCTTCCTCCCATTTGTGATTCTCATTCCCCAGAGGTGACCACTTTTCTGCCATTTTCTTATGTTTCTAAGTAAGCTTCTGTTAGCTTCTTAATTTTTCTGAAAACACTAATTTCATACCATGGAAGATGACCCGTCACAGCCTCTGTTCTCCCAGTACAGCTTTGTCATAGTTAGATCAGAAGTTTTCTTTATGATTATAAATATTCACAGCTAAGTTATATAATAGCCTATTTTTAAAAACTACTATTTTTCTATGTTACCTATCACTGCTTCATTCTAAAATGTGCCAGAAGTGTAAATGTTTCCATATGTAAGGGGTAATCAATATATACAGTGAGTGTTGAAGTTTTAGAAATTTTTACAGTAAAAGACACATTGCCACTAATCTCATCCAAGAGTCACTCATTATGAAGCAGTTCTGGAAGTCTCATGTTTTTATGAGGTATGATAAAAACATTTGGTGAATGTTGCTGCCAGGTATCATCCAGTGGAAAGGCAGTCTTCTGAAAACGTGTGTCCTCATCTACCTTATTCACTGGATCTGGCGCCATGCAACTTTAATTATCAGAAATGGTAAATGCTTTGAATCAATTAAGGATATTGAGGCAGCCCTGACTTTGTGACTGATGGAAGAGGACTTCTCCAAGTCTAATGGGTTTACCTTTAGGTCACTTGTTGCTTTTTAAAGAGACAGGCAAGGGAACAGCCCCAGCATGGTGACCCCTTCCATGTGAGATAGCAGACCTGTGTGAAGGAACACCCCAACCCCATGGGAGAGAGCAGCCAGGGGAGCTCAGCATGGGGCAGAGGCAAAGACTAACCAACCTGATTCTGGATGAAGAGAACCCCTGGGAGGGAAGGGAGTAAGTGGGTCCCATGACTATCGAAATTAAGTCCAGCAGCTCAGAGGCTGTTTGTGTTCCCTATCTACCAATGGGAGAAAGGACATACTAGAAACAAAACTTTAAACTACAATAAACCCACAAGCCTCAACATAAGATGAAGAAACTAACAAGAATAGAAGCATGGTAAGACAAGCCAAAAAATGCCCCTAAAACCTCCCAACTCCCATGAAGGTGATCCATGGGGCATGACGGGAGGAAACCAAAAGCCTCACCCAAAGTATTGAAAATGATATCAGGAAATAATAAAGCAGTTCAATGAGGCAATTGGCAAGATCACAAAAGATATAAAAATTAAAATCTAAGTCATAAGCAAATTCAAAGAAGATACTAATGATAGGAAAGCTGAAAAAAAGAATGATGCAGAGATTATTGAAAGTATGGGCAGAAGTGACCAATGTGAGGACAAAATTTTAAAACTAGAAGACAGGGCTTTTGTCAGTGACCAATTAATGACAGATAATCTTGACAACAAGAGAACATGAAAAATGGATCCAACTGCTCCTAGACAATGCAGACTAAGTTTAATAGGAATTAGTGAAAAAAAAAATAACAAAAATGGCATAAAAAACCTGTTTACCAAAATGACAGCTGAAAACTTTCCAAATAAAGTTAAAGAAGTAAGGCATACAGAACCTAGAATAGTCACAATCAGAAAAGAAACTTTCCGCAATACATCATATTCACAATACTAGAAGTCTAACAAGAACAGAATCTTAAAAGTAGTTAGAGAAGAGCAATGAATCACTTAAAGGAAAACCCATTAGACTTACGGCAGACTTTTTGGAGGACCAACATGTCACCCTACCGCAGACCCAAGTGTGATTGTGTTTACTTATAAGCAGTGTGGGCTGTATAGAGATGACTTACCTAAATTGGCTTTCAGTCTAATTAGTCTGTCCAAGGCTGTGTATGCATCTTCATGAAAGCAGGTGGCTTTTATTATAAATGGCTATGGTTGAGCTGAGATAGATGAGCTGTGATACTGTAGGGCTAAGATAGGAGAGAACATCTCCACTGAGGCCTGCATGACTCCAGATCCTTCCCAGAACTGCAGGTTGCTCATTAATCATAACCTAAATCTGCTGTTCTGTCCCTTCCACAAGAATGCCTTGTTCCCTCTGTTTCAAGCCCTCAGCCTTACCACTTGTCTAGCACATCCAGTCAATCCATTTATCATTTTCCTCAATGAATAAATACCAAGGTTCTGGGTGGCTCATTACCTTTTGTTCCCCAAGAACAACTGGTCATCCCAGACCCCTGCCTGCACCCCTATTTTGTTTCTTGCTCTTCCTGCAATGTGCTGTAACTCCAGGCAGGAGATTAGGGACTCACTTCAGGGGTCCCTGATAACTGGCACCATGGAAAGGGTCACCAATAAGACTTATCAACACAAACCTTAAAGACCAGGAGAGCTTGTAGTGAAGTGCTTTAAGCTCAAGAAAATTTACACCTCACACTGACATCCCGCAAAACTGTCTTTCAAAATCGATGGAGAAATTAGACACTTTCATGAGAAAGAACACCTAAACAAATCATGAGCATGAAATCCGCACTCCAAAAAATTCTCCAGGATACCCTAGAATGAGACAGTGAAGCTAACAATGACAAAAAGTCCATTAGAATGAATACACTAGGTAGGGTGAGCAGTTAAGTAGAAGGGAAAGAGAGGGAATGAACAATAGGAAAAGAAGGCAATAATACAAATAAGTCAATGCTTATCAATAATAACCGTCAAAGTAAATGGTCCAAATTCCCCAATTAAATGACACAGACTGGCAGAATGGATTAAGAAATAAAATCCAACAGTATGTTCCATACAAGAAACACATTTAGCTGGGCATGGTAATGCATGGCTGGTAATACCAGCAGTTGGAAAGTGAGGCAGGAGGGCTGTGGCAAGTCTAACTGAGTTCAAAGCTGTCCTGAACTACATATCAAGACCCTGTCTTAAAAAACAAAACAAAACAAAAAAGAAGCACATTTAACCAATAAAAAAACTCAGACTAAAAAATCAAAGGACAAGAAACAATATTCCATGCAATAGGAGCTAAAAAAAAGCAGGTATAGCTATCTTATATTCAGACAGTGGGCTTAAAGCCAAAACTGATGAAAAGAGGTAAAGGAGGATAATGGTTAAGGGAAAAATTGAATGGGAAAAGGTAACAATTATTAACCTATGTGCACCAAACCATGGTTAAACCAACTTCTTAAAACAAATACTATTAGACATAAAAGATCAGATAAAAAAATCAACATAATTATAGTGGGGGACCTCAGTATACTATTATCACAAATAAATAGACCAATCAGACAAAAATCAAGAAAGAAATATCACTGCAGTATGATGACTTAAGCTCTTTGGGGAAGATACCTTGAAGATGGATAGCTGGGTCATACGGAATTTCTAATTTCAGTTCTTTGAGAAATCTTCATACTGATTTCCATAAGGGCTGTATTAATTTGCATTCCCAATAATGCAGGGGGGTTCCTTTTTTACCACAGCCATGCCAGCATTTGTTATTGTTTGTTTTCTTAATGATTGCCATTCTTCCCCTAGTAAGATGGAATCTTAGCACTGTTTTAATTTGCATTTCTCTAGTGGCCAGAGGTGTTGAATATTTTCTCATTATTTGTTGACCTTTTGTATTTCTTCCTCTGTGAAGTATCTGTTCATTTCTTTTACTCATTTCTTGACTGGGTCTTTAATTTTAGGTGGTTTAATTTTTTGAGTTCTTTATATATTCTAGATATTAGTCCTCTGTTTGAGGAGTAGCTGGCAATTATCTTCCCATTCTGTAGTGATACATGCACACCAATATTTATAGCAGCACAATTCATAGCAGTTAAATCCTGGAAGCAGCCTGTATACTCATCAACAGAAGACTGGATAAAGAAAATGTGGTATCTATATGTAATGGAAAATTACTTGTCTATAAAGAATGACACATTTGAGACATTTGTAGGAAAATGGATGCACCTAGAAAATATAATGTTGAGTGAAATAAACCAGACACACAAGCTTAATTACCTTATGGTATCTTTCATTTGAGTGAGGCAAAGTACAAACAAAAAAAATGATAAAGGGTGGATAGAAAGGGATAAAGGGATAGATTTCTTGCAAATAGGGAAGTGGTCCAGGTACATAATTGGTATAGGTACATAATAACCCCAATTAATGTAAACACTATATAATACAACATGAGCTAAGAAAAATAATATCAACCAGTATGAAAAAGGGGGTAGGGGAACTGGAAAAGGAGGGGGACAGAAGGGGAAGAGGACTAAAAAAAAAGAAACAAGCTATAATATATATATGTAACCACTCCTCATGATGATTGTAAACTGCATAAATTCCAAATATGTACTAATAGAAGTATCAGAGTTGAACAAAACCTTCAAACAAATGAACCTAACAGATATCTATAGTGTTCCATCCAGCAACAGAATACACATTCTTTTTTTATCAGCACAAGCATCTCTTTCCAAAACAGAACATGTACTACCAAATAAATCAGCCTCAAGTAACTGTAAAATAACTGAAATTATATCAATCACAATATCAGACAATTGAATGATAGTTAAAAATTAATGACAAAAGAAAACACAGACATTATGCAAATGCATGGAAAGTGAAAAACACACTAACAATGGGTTACAGAAGAAATCAAAGGCTGGATGTCGTGGCACACACCTGTAATTCCAGCACTTGGGAGGCTGAGTCAGGGGGATCACTGCAAGTTCAAGACCTGCCTGGGCTACAAGGTGAGCTCAAGGCCAGCCTGAACTGCATAGTGAGACCCTGTCTCAAAAAGACAAAAACAACAACAACAAACAAAACCAAAAAACAGAAGAAATCAAGGAAGAAATAAGACAGTTTCTATAACTAAATGATAATGCCAGCACAATATGCCAAAATGAATAGAGACATAGGGGTAGGCAAATGAAAACTTTATGACCAAAACTTTAGTTGCATAAGAAATACTAGAAAGAATCAACAACTGGGATCTCATCTTCTTAAAAAGCTTCTACACAGCAAAAGAAATCATCAATAGAATAAAGAGACAACCCACAGACAGGGAAAAAATTTTTGCCAGTTGTTCCTAAGACTTAATATCTAGAATATATAAAGAACTGAAAAGAATCAAATCACCTAAATTTAAAGATCCACTCCAAAAGTGAGCATCTGAGATGAATACTCACTTCTCAAATAAAGAAGTACAAACAGCAAATAAATATGTGAAAAAATGTTCAACATTACTAGTCATTTGAGAGATGCAAATTAAAACCACACTGAGATTCCATCTCACTCCAGAAAGAATGGCTATCATCAAGAAATCAACCAATAACAAATGCTAGCAGGGTTGTGGGGAAAAAAGAACTCTTCTCTACTGTTGGTGACAGTATAGACTGGTGTAACACTGTGAAAATCAGTATGGAGATTCCTCAACAAACTAGGATGGGAGGTCTCATTTGACTCAGCTATTCCCCTTTAGGTATCTTCCCAGAATTAAAAATATTGTACCACAGTGATATATGTGCACCCATGTGTATAGCAGCACAACTTGTAATAGCTAGGTCTTGGAAACAACCCAAATGCCCATCAACAGAGGAATGGATAAAGAAGACATGAGTTTTTAAGAAAAATATACAATGGAGTACTACTCAGCCACAAAGAAGGATAAACTTGAGATATTTATAGGTAAATTGATGTACCTAGAGAACATACTCTTAAGTGAAATAAATTGGATACACATGTGTAATTGTTTCTCCGGTGTGAGAAACCAAAAGTGTAAATAAGGAAGCCAATGCCTTATCCTTTAGGTAGCTGAGGATTCTTGAAAGTGCAAACAAGGACCAAAATGTATAATGGATATTGTGAAATCGGAAGAAAATATTCAAATGGGAAGGGGCACAAGAGAAGGAGGATAGAGAAAGGCAGGAAGGGAAAAGAAAAACAGCAAAAAAAAAGATAAAATGGAAAGAAAGCTTTTGTTAATAAGAAGAGGAAGGGGTAAAAGGGAGAGGGAGAGGAATGGAAAAAAAGAATAAGATCTATCATGTACAGGAACAAATTCCATAGGATGAATGTGATCATTATATATATCTAAACTGTATCAATGAACTTAATTAATGATAAAAAATAAATGGGACAGAATGAAAGCAATCCTAAGAGGGAAAAACTATAGCTGTGAATGCTGACATTAGAAAAAGAGAATGAGGCCAGATAAATAACCTAAGGATGCACCTTAAATTTGGCTTGATGCACTCAGCCACAAGAACAATCCAAACCTAAGGCTAGTGCAAAGAAAGAAATTATAAGGATCAAAGCAGAATCCAGGTGAAAAGCAGTGCAGAAAGGCACAGAGACCAGCCTCTTCCATCATAGCTACCAGCATCCTGATGAAAAGCAGCATGGGAAGACACAGAGACCAGTGGGACACAGAGACTGGCAGGAACATCAGCCACGCAGTAGGGCCCCTAGCCAGGATGCATAGGATGGAACTAGAAGCATGAAATTCTCAGAAGCAACAGTAACAATACAAGCCAACAGGTGGTAAGTTAGATGAACCAATGTTGTGCTTGGGAGCAAAGATACACAAACTAGAAGCAGGCAGGTAGGGCTTTCCCTTTTCTCTCTTTTTTCTTATCTTTTTTTCTCTTTTCTAAATGGCTGGGGAGAAACCCAGTGACAGAAAACTAATCCCATCCCCCAAACCCAGAGACCAAATACAGATAATCCCTTGCTTACTCCTTCTGTCCTCTTCTTTAGTTTCTCAAAGCTTTCATAATCATCTTTTGTCCTCCAGCGTGGCTTCTATTTTCTTTTCAGTAATCTTTGTTTTATCCACTATCTGTCTTAAATTTCCCCACCACAGTGTAAAAGTACTCTACCAAGCAAAAACATTTTGCATACAAGCTTCCAATTTATGATTGGTTCTGTAATATAATTATACATTTTGCTCCTAAGGTTAAAGCTACAAAACTAATCATTACTACAGTTTGTCAGTATCTAAACTGTGCTAGGTGCTATGGTTACTGCTAATTATACTACTTGAGCTAGGATGTCATTTCTGTTATAATCAGTTGTTCTCACTTCTGTAAAAATACTGGGAAGTTCTGAGATAATAATCTCAGCACACCCAGCACCAGAGGACCGGGCACTGAGCCAAATAGATACCAACATTCACTGTTAATTAACTAGAAAGGTAGGATCTCGGGACAGTCACAAACCAAGAACCTCCTACACACAGAAGACATCCCCAAAGAACAAACTTACCTAGAGAGGCATTGATATTAGTGATATAGCTACCTACTATAAAAACTTACAAAAATAAACACAGAAAATAAAATACAAACCTTTGAAATAGAAAATGACAAGACAAAGAAGCAAAATGCAACCTCAGACCTCCAGCCCACCTAACATAAATCCAGGAGACAATGAGACAGAGGAAAATGGAAGACACACACCTGACATTTCTCAAATCATAGCAACTGAAATAAAGAAACAAATCCATGAGGCTATAGAGGAAATCAGATAAGAAATAATGTCTCAAGAAAAATAATAACGTCAGTATTTGTAAAGGAAATGCTCAGCAAATCTAGAGTAGAAATAGATAAAAAATAAATGATGAAAGGAAGAGGATGGGAATTGTAAAAAATGATCAATATAGGAAAGAGACAGAATGAATGAAATGGATTCAAACAGATATCCAGGAAATTAAAATTCCATTGAAAATTGGCAAAACTGCTTGAATCAAACTGAAAACAGGCATTCAGACCTTTAACACAGGATCTTGACTAGCAATGATGAATGGACAAATCTCTTGAAAATAAAAAAAAGACCAGAAAATAATTCAACAGCTGCAAGACAATGCAAAGAAAAACAATAGAAGAATAATTGGTGTCAATGAAAAAGGCAGGAGTTAGCACAAATGGCATAAAAAAGCTATTTGCAGAAGTAATAGCAAAAAATTTCCCAAGCATGGAAAAAGAATCTGAATACAGATAAATGAGGCATATAGAACACCAATTAGCCATAACCCAAATAAATCTACATCTAGGTGCATAATAATCAAGATCCCAGAAATTCAGTAAAAGAACATAATATTAAAAGCTGTTAGAGTGATTGGGCAATAGAGACTCCATTTTTCTGTTTTTAAATCCATCTTAAGAGAAGTCATTTAAAGTTCACTTAAGCTGTAGTTGATTCCCACTCTTCACTCCTTCCCCTTGGTGAGTTATCAACCCACTTAAAGGAGAGCAGAGTCATAAAACAGGAACAGCACAAACAGGACAAATTGGAAAGTAGGCTAAAAGTTAAACTGCAATGGTCATCTGGAATGTGGCTGTCTGACAGCTTCTGGGAGAAGTAAACTTTGTGGTAATTGTATCACATTCTTATAAGGTTCCCAAGAATGAGGTAATGGTTACTGTGGAAACCTAAAATGTATTTAAAGTGAAGGTGAGACCCAGACTGGAGAGGTCATCTTCTCTGACTCCTGGTTAGAGACTGTCCATCAGCTGGGTCAATAAAGCTTTGTTCATTCCTGCCCTCCTGGTCTCTTGTGAATGCTATGCTTGTTGAACTTGCTTGCTGTATCAAGAGAAAAGAAACAGATCACCTATAAAGGGAAGCCCATCAGAATCACAGCAGACTCCTCAACATAAACCCTCAAGTCGAGAAAAGCTTGGCGCGAAGTATTTCAAGTTCTGAAAGAAAACAACTTGCAACCTAGACTGAGGTACGCTGCAAAACTATCTTTCAAAATCAGTGGAGAAATAAGATACTTCCATGACAAAGAACAACTGAAGAAATTTATGACCACCAAACCAACACTACAAAGAATATGGAAGGATATTCTAGAAAGAGATGAAAATGACCACAATAACAAGAACAACAGAAAGAAACCACTAGGCTGGGCAAGCAATTAAACGGAGGAGAAAAATAAGGAACCAACAGCAGTAAAATAACACAACAAAGATAAGCCTATACTTATCAGTTATAAACATGAATGTAAATGGTCTCAATTCACCAATGAAAAGAAATAGATTGGCAGAGTGGATAAAGAAACAGAATCCAAAGCAACCATACCTTTCACCATAGCATCCAAAAAACTGAAATATTTAGGAATCAATCTAACAAAAGAAGTAAAAGACCTATACAGTGGAAACTACAGTACTCTGAAAAAAGAAATTGAAGAGGATTTCAGAAAATAGAAAGATATTCCTTGCTCATGGACAGGAAGAACCAACATTGTGAAAATGGCCATACTCCCAAAATTGTTGTATAGATTCAGTGCAGTCCCAATTAGAATACTATTATTATACCTTGGAGATCTACAGAAAACATTCCAAAATTCATCTGGAAGAAGAAGAGACACAGAAAAGCAAAAGCAATCTTGAGTAACAAAGGCAGGGAAGGTGAAATCACAATCCCTGACTTGAAGTTATACTACCAAGTTACTGGTATAAAATCAGCTTGGTATTGGCAAAAAAACAGACCTGAGGATCAGTGGAAAAAACTGGAAAATGCAGTCACAACCACAAACACATTCAGACACCTTATCATTGACAAAGGGGCCAAATATGTTCACTGGAAGAAAGATAGACTCTTTCTGAAATGGTGCTGGAAAAACTGGCTTGCCACATTGTGAAGAATAAACTAGACCCATGCCTATCACCATGCACCAAATTAAAGGCAAAATGGATTAAAGATTTAAATATTAAAACAGAAACATTAAAGCTACTGGAAGAGAATGTAGATAGAAATCTTGAAGACATAGGGGTAGGCATAGAGTTCATGAACAAACCAAACTGCACAGGAAATTCTTCAAAGAATCAATAACTGGGATCTTGTCTTATTGAAAAGTTTATACACACCTAAAGAAATTATCAGCAGAGTAAAAAGAAAACCCACAAATTGGGAAAAAAAATTCGCCAATTGACCCTCAAAGGACTTCTATGTCAAACATATAAGGAATTAAACAATATCATTCCCCCAAAATTCAAAAACCCAAGCCAAAAATGGGCATCTGAGATGAATACACACTTCTCAGATAAAGAAATACAAATGGTAAATAAATATATGAAAAAAATGTGTAACATCATTAGTCATTCAATTAATGCAGATTAAAACAACAGTGAGATTCCATCTTAATCCAGGAAGAATGGCTATCATCATGAAATCAACAAACAACAAATGCTGGATGGGCTGTGGGGAGAAAGCAACCCTTCTCCACTGTCGGTGGGAGTGCAGACTGATGCAACCACTGTGGAAATCAGTCTGGAGATTCCTCAGTAAACTAGGATTAGTGGTCCCATTCAACCCAGCTATTTCCCTTCTGGATATTTTCCCAGAAGAACTGAAAACATCATATCACAGTGATATATGTGCACCCATGTTTATAGCGGTGTAATTTGTAATTGTTAAATTGTGGAAACAACCCAAATGCCCATCAACTGAAGAATGGATTAAAAAGCTGTGGTATTTTTATATAATGGACTATTACTCAGCTATAAAGAAAGATAAACTCGAGGCTTTTATAGGTAAATGGTAACCACCAGACACCATACTCATAAGTGAAATAAATAAGTCTCAGATGTGTAAACATCATATTGTCTCCCTCGTGTAGGAACCTAAAAGAGTAAATGAAATTCAAAAGGTACAATAGATAATGAGAAAGTGAAAGAAACTGCTCAGAAGGAAAGAACGACTGGGGTGAGGGAAAGGAGAAAATGAAGAAAAAAGGGAAAACATAAATACATATAATGGCCAGGATAATTATACTATTCATTTCTATTGCTTTCTTGAAAGGGACAGTTGATATTTAATTGTTTGATCATTCTTGCAAGTCTGTATTTGTTTATCTGCATAACCAGTATGAAGATAACTATGTAATACAACAACCATTGTTAATTTCTTTTCAACCTGTCTGAAATTCTGTATTGTTTTTATGTTGTTTCATTTACGTCAGTGTTTATTAATATGTTTTGGTTCTTTTATCTCTAAAAATAAAATTAAAAAAGGAAACAAAATCCAACAATATGCTATATATAAGGAACACATTTAGCTAGGCGTAGTGGCACATGCCTGTAATCCCAGCACTCAAGAGGCTGAGGCAGGAGAATCATTGTGAGTTCGAGACCAGCCTGGGCAGCAATGTGAGCTCAAGGCCAGCCTGAACTACATAATGAGACCCTGTCTCAAAAAAAGAAACACATTTAACTCAAAAGGGAATTCATTAACTGAAAATCAAAGGATGGAAAACAATAACTCATGTGACAGGAATCCAGAAAAAAGCAAGGATAGCTATTCTGTTTGCAGACAATGTTAACTCCAAACCAGGAATGATCAAAAGAGATAAAGAAAGTCATTACATACTTGTTAGAGGAAAACTTCAAGAGGAAGAGATAACAATCATAAATACATATGCACCAAATATGGGAGCATACAACTATATGAGACGCATATTAATAGACATGAAAAACCAAGTAAGCAATAACAGAATTGTAATGCAGGACCTTAACATCCCATTCCCAAGCCAGGCATGGTGGTGCAGTCCTGTAATCCCAGCACTCGGGAGGCTGAGCAGGGGGATCGTTGTGAGTTCGAGACCAACCTGGGCTACAAAATGAGCTCACGGTCAGCATGAACTGCATAGCAAGACCCTGTCTCAAAACAAATCCCATTCTCTAGACAAAACATTAGCAATGAAATAATGGAACTGAACCAAACTTGTGAAAAAGTGGACTTAGTAGATGTTTACTGAGTGTTCCACCCAACAGCATCAGAATACACATTCTTCTCAGCTGCACATGGGATGTTCTCTAAAACAGACCATATACTAGTCCCTAGAACATGCTTAAGTAAATTCAAAGGAACTGAAATTATCCCATGCATATTATCTGACCATAGTGCAATGAAATTGAAAATTAATGACAAAAGAAACCACAAAAGTTCTATAAACACATGAAAATTAAATAACAGCTTCCCGAACAACGAATGGGTCACAGATGAAATTAAAGAAGAAATTAAACAATAACTATAATCAAACAAAAATGCAAATAAAACTTACTGAAAACTGGAACACAATGAAAGTACTCAAAGGGAAATTTATAGCACTGAATGCTCACATCAGGATAATAGAACGAGCACAAATAAACAACCTTATGCTTCACCTCAAGTTTCTAGAAAAAGATCAAGTAAAGGCCAAGGCCCATACAAGAGAGGAAATTATAAAGATCGGAGCACAAATTAACACAATTGAGATGAAGAAAACAATACAAAGAATCAATGAATCAGAGTTGGTTCTTTGAAAGAATAAATAAAATTGATAAACCCCTAGCCAACCTTATCAAAAAAGGAAAGAAAAAATTGAAATTCATGCAATAAGGAATGAAAAGTGTGAAATCACTATAGATCTAGTGGAAATTAGGAAGACCATCAATCCCTACTTTGAAAACCTTTAGTCTCATAGGATGGAAAACATAAGAAATGGACAGATTTCTAGACATATGAATTGCCAATTTTTTCATCAAGAAGATAAAAAAATTCTGAATAATGCAATATTAGTTAATGAAATTGAAAACATAATTAACAACTTATGAACAAAGAAAAGCTCAGGTTCTGATGCATTCACAGCTGGATTCTACAAAACATTTAGAGAAGGCCCAGGCTGGCCTTGAACTCCCAACGATCCTCCAACCCTAAACCTCTTGAGTGCTGGGATTACAGGTGTGTTCCCTCAAGCCTGGCAACTTCGGAGAAGATTTAGTGCAAATACTCCTCAAGCTTTTCAATGAAATTGAAAGGGAAACAATTCTCCATAACTCATTCTTGGAGTCAAGTATTACTTTGACACCAAAACTAGAGAAAGAGTCAGCCAAAAAGGATAACTACAGGCCAATCTCTCTAATGAAGATAGATGCAGAAATCCTCAATGAAATACTAGCAAACAGAATGCAGCATATCATCATGAAGATTATATAACATCACCAAGTGGGATTCATCCTAGGGATGTAGGGATATTTCTAAATATGCAAATCAATAAATGTAAGACACCATATCAACAGAGCCAAAGACAAAAATCACATGATCATCTCTATAGATACAGAAAAAGCTTTGGACAAAGCCCAACACTCATTCATGATAAAAACCCTACAGAAAGTCACAATAGATGGCCTTCACTTCAATCTGATAAAAGTCATCTATGACAATCCAATAGCCAATATCAGACTAAATGGACAAATGCTGAAAGCTTTCATTCTAAAATCAGGAACAAGAGAAGGGTGTACACTATTGCCACTCCTTTTCAGTATAGTTCTGGAAACATTATCCAGAGCAATTAGACAAGAGAGAAATAAAAGGAATAAGGATAGGGAAGGAAGAAGTTAACGTATCATTATTTGAAGATGACATGATCCTCTACATGAAAGATGCCAAAAACTCCACCAAAAGACTTCTAGATTTAATAACCAAATTCAGTAGCATAGCTACATACAAAGTTAACACAAAATATGAATAGTATTCCTGTACACAAACTTCCTGAGAGAAAAATTAGGGAAACCATACCCTCCACAGTAGCATCCAAAGAAATGAAATACTTCAGAATCACTCTAACAAAGGAAGTAAAAGAGCTATACAGTGAAAATTACAGTACCTTATATAAAGAGATTGAAGAGGATATAAAAAAAGGAAGGATATTCCTTGTTCATGGATAGGAAGAACCAACACTCTGAAAATGGCCATATTCCCCAAATCATTATCCATATTCAATGCAATCCCAATCAAAATACCATTAGCATACCTCACAGATCTAGAGAAAACATTCCTAAAGTTCATTTGGAAACAGAAGGGAAGGTACGAGGCATCGCAATCTCTGACTTGAAATTATGCTACAAAGCTTCTGTGATAAAAACAGCGTGGTACTGGCAAAAAACAGACCTCAGGATCAAAGGAACAGATTAGAAGATGCAGACACAACTACAAACACACCCAGCCACCTTATCTTTGACAAAGGGGCCAACCATGTTCATTGGAAGAACATGGTTTAATAAATGATGCTGTAAAAACTGGCTTTCCACATGCCAAAGACTAAAACTAGACCCATGTCTATCATCATACACTAAACTAAATAAAAATGGATTAAAGATCTAAATATTAAAACTTTTAAATATTAAAACAGAAACACTAAATCTACTAGAAGAGAAAGTGGGTAGACATGTTGAAGACATAGGCATAGGCAGAGAGTTCATGAATAAAAACGAAAGTGCACAGAAATACTTCAAAGAATTAACAAATGGGATCTCATCTTATTACAAAGTTTTTTTTGCACATCAAAAGAAATCACCAAAAGAGTGAAAAGAAAAACCATGCATTGGGAAAAAAAGTTTAGCCAACTGTCACTTAGACAAAGGACTTCTATCTAGAATATACAAAGAATCTTTAAAAATCAGGCTGCCCCAACTGAAAGACCCAATCCAAAAATGGGCATCTGAAATGAATACACAGTTCTCAGATGAAGAAATACAAAGGGGGCATAAATATATGAAAAAATGTTCAACATCATGGTTTGAGTCCTTCTCTGGTTTGGGTATGAGGGTAATGCTTCCAGGAATGGAAGCATTTGGGAGTATTGCTTCCCTTTCAATTTCAATTTCATTAAAGAGTTTGAGAAGTACTGATTTTAAGTTTTCTCTAAATTTTTTGTAGAATTCATCAATGAATAAGTCAGAACCTGGGCTTTTTTTGTTGATAGGTTTTTAATTACATCTTTGATTTCATTGATTGACAATAGTTTTATTTAGGATTTTTATATCTTCTTGATTAAACTTTGGTAATTTGCATTTATCTAGGAATCTGTCCATTTTTTCTGCATTTTCCATCTTATTAGAATACAAGTTTTTGAAGTAGGTATAGATGATCTTCTGTATTTCTGCTGAATCCATTGTGACTTCACCCTTTTTATTCCTAGTTGCATGGATTTGAGTCTTTTCTTTCACTTTTGGATAAGATTGGCTAAGGGTTTGTTGATTTTATTTAATCTTTCAAAGAACCAACTCTTTAATTCATTGATTCTTTGTATTTTTTTTAGTCTCCAATTTGTTAATTTCTGTTTTGATCTTTACAGTTTCTTCCCTCATATGAGCTGTTGGCTTAGCCTGCTCTTCTTTTTCTAGATGTCTGAGGTTTAACATTAAGTTGTTCATTTATGCTTGCTCTTTATGCTTTCTTGATATGGGTATTCATCACTATAAATTTCCTTCTTAGGACTGCTTTCATTGGGTCTCAGAAGTTCCAGTAGGTTGTACTGTCATTGTCATTTAATTGTAGAAACTGTCTAATTTCTTCTTTAATTTCATCTGTTACCTATTGGTTGTTTGGGAAGATGCTATTTGATTTCCATGCACTTATGAAGTTTTTATGGTTTCTTTTGCCATTGAGTTCCAATTTCATTGCACTATGGTCTGATAATATGCATGGGATAATTTCAGTTCCTTTGCATTTGCTTAAGCATGTTCTATGGGTTACTATTTGGTCTACTTTGGAGAATGTCTTGTGTGCAGCTGAGAAGAATATATATTCTGATGTTGTAGGGTGGAATGCTCTGTAAACGTACTAAATCCATTTGTTCAAAAGTTTGTTTCAGTTCTATTATTTCACTGTTGATTTTTTGTCTAGCTTATCTGTCTTTTTGTGGTACTAGGTATTGAAATGCCCCAATACAATTGTATTAGTGCTTATTTGATTTTTCATGTACATTAATATTTGTTTTATATAGTTGGGTACACTGGTATTTGTTGAATATATATTTATGACTTATCTTTTCCTCTTGGATTGTTCCCTTTTCAAGGATGTAGTGACCTTCTTTTTTCACTTTTTGCTATAGTGGTACCAATAACAATAACATAAAACACAGCCTACTCTTTTCACGCAGTGTTTCCCATCTTGCGGGGAGGTGCCGCCAGCTACTTCCTTCTTCTTCGTTGATGTTTCTCTCTTCACCTTCTCCATTGGCTTCAATTTAGGCCTCAGTTTCTTCATGGGTTGGGGGGAATTGCCTCCTTCCTTATTTTCCCTGTGTTGCTATATTCCAGCGTCTGGATGGCAACACTCAGAGAGGTTCTTCCCCTGTTGCTTAGCACTCCATCTTCTTGCCACCTGTGATTCTGGAATATTTTGAAAATTTTCATGTGACCAAAGATCCTTAACCACAGTTTTTTCTGGGTTGATTATTTCTGTCCACTGTCAAGAGTGGATAACACCCTGCCCTGTCTCACACAGATGTGAGTAAAACTTAACAATGGTGTGGAGTCCATCAGTGCATAAGTCCTGGATTTCCAAGCCCTTCTTAGTTCTTGCCTTTCCAAATGGGACTTTTCATCCTATCTCTGTATTCATCTCTGTTTGATCAGTCTTGCATGCCTATATCTTGTAATCTGAGCAACTACTTTGAAGATAGCCATATGTAATAAATTAACCATTGTTAATTTCCTATTATGTTGATTTGAAATTCTGTATCATTGGTTTTATTGTATTTTTCTCTTTAAAAAAACAGATCAAAGCAATCCTCCTGCCTCAGCCTCCTGAGTGCTGGGATTATAGGTGTTTGTGACCAGGCCCTGATTGCCAACATCATATGAAATGGGGAAAAACTTAAAGTTTTCCCTTTAATATCAGCAACAAGACAAGGATGTCTTCTATCACCATTCCTGTTCAACATACCATAGTATTTGAAACATTAGCAAGAATAATTCAGCAAGAAAAATAATCAAAATGGAAATATATAGGAAAACAAGAAATCAAATTATGTTTATTTAGATGACAAGATCCTCTACATAGAAAATCCCCCAAAGTCCAACAAAAAACTTTTAGAAATAATAACCAAATTCAGTAACATAGCAGGATAAAAAAAATCAATGCATAAAAATCAAGTATTCCTGTTCATTGTTATAAACTCACTGATAAAGAAATAAAGGAAAAATACCATTCATAATAGCACCAAGAAAAATTAAATTCTGAGGGATTAACTTAAGGAAGTAAAAGACCTCTATTTCAAAAACTACAGTACTCTTAAACAAGAACTGAAGATGACATCAGAAAATGGAAGGATATACCCTGTTCCTGGACAGGCAGAATCAATATAGTCAAAATGGTCATACTTGAAAATTGATATACAGATTTTTCACAATCCCAATCAAAATCCCCACAGCATTCTTCATACAACTGGAGAAAACAGTCCTAAAATTCATATGGAACCAGGAGAAAGGTAGAATAACAAAAGCAATCCTTGGTAAAAAAAGCAAAGTGGGAGGCATCACAATCTAGGACTTAAAGTTATATTACAAAGCTAGTATGATAAAAACAGCATGGTACTGGCATAAAAACAGGCATAAAGATCAATGGAACAGAATAGCAGATGCTGAAACAACCCCAAGTGCATTCAACTATTTGATCTTTGAAAAAGGGGCCAAAACCACACACTGCAGGAAAGATAGCTTCTTTAAAAAATGGTGTTTGGAAGACTGGCTATCCTCATGCAGCAGATTGAATCTAGACCCATTATCTCTCACTATATACTAAACTGAAATCAAAATGGATCAAAGAACTAAGTGTTAAACCAGGAACAACTTGCTGGAAGACAAGACAGGTCAAACTCTTAAAGTCATAGATATAGGCAAGGACTTTCTCAAAAGAACCCCACTTGCACAAGAAATAGTTCTAAGAATAAACAAGTGGGACCATATCATATTAAAAAGCATCTATACAGTAAAAGAAATAACCAACAGAGTGAAAAGACAACCTACAGAATGGAAACAAATTTTTGCCTGCAATTCTTCAGAGAGAGGACTCATACCTAGAACATGAACAGTTAAAAAAATTAGATCCTCCCAAACAATAGACCCAATCAAACAATGGGTATGTAAAATGAATAGACACTTCTCAGATGAAGCAGTAAAAATGGCCAATCAATAACACATGAAGAAATGCTCAGCAGTGCTGACCATTAGAGAACTAAAAAATAAAGCAGCACTGAGATTCCATCTTACCCCAGAAAGAATGGCCATCATTAAGAAATCAAACAATAACAAATGTTAGAGAGGATGTGGGGGAAAAGGAACCCTCCTACACTGTTGGTGAGAATGTAAACTAGAACAACCTCTATGGAAATCAGTATGGAATTTCCTCAAAGAATTAAAACTACAAATTCTATTTGACCCAGCTATTTCCCTTCTATCTTCCTGAGAGATTTAATGCATCAGATTGCAGAGATACATGCATATCTATGTTTATAGCAGGACAATTCATAATAGCTAAATCTTAGAAGCAGTCTATATGTCCACCAACAGATCAATGGTAAAGAAAGTGTGGTACTTACACTTTGGAGTACTACTCTCCCATAAAGAAAGATAAACTTATAGGAAAATGAATGCACCTTGTGACCATAATGTTAGGTGCAATAAATCAAGCACACAAGCACAAATATCACACTGTTTCTCTTATGTGATAAACCCAGAGTAAAAACAAAAAGCAAAATTAAGACAGATAATAGGAAGTAGTGTGGTACATCTTTTTTCAAATGGGAAAGTGGTCAAGAGATGGAAGGAGGGATGAGGAGGGGAAGGGATAAGGGATACAAAATAGAATTGGGGGGCTGGGGATTTAGCTCAGCGGCAAAGCGCCTGCCTGGCAAGCGCAAGGTTGTGAGTTCGGTTCCCGGTACCGGAGAAAAACCAAAAAAAAAAAAAAAACAAAATAGAATTGGGAGCGCAAGGTCGTGAGTTCGGTTCCCGGTACCGGAGAAAAACCAAAAAAAAAAAAAAAAACCAAAAAAAAACCCAGAAAACAAAATAGAATTGGGATGTGTTATGTATATGTATCAACTCCATATAAGGAATATACACATTATGTACCACAAACATGAACAAAAAAAAAAGGAATGGAGTCAAGGACAGGTGGAAGGGGAGTGAGGGAAGGGAAAGGTGATGAAAAAAGGAATTAAGATGCATTATGTACATGTACCAACATCCCACAAGGAATGTAAACATTATGTACTACATACATGTATCAATAAACTCAAAGAATGACTTAAAACAAAAGAAAAAAAGTAAGTAGCAAGAATGATGAGATAAATGTATTTAAAGTGATGGGGGAGTATTCTGAGGTTGATTAAGGGCAATGCCTCTTTTACAATTTTTATTTTTTTTTTTTTTATTTTTTTTTTTTTTGGTTTTTCTCCGGTACCGGGAACTCTTTTACAATTTTTAAATAACCATATTTTTTGGTTACATGTTCACACTAAAATATATCAGACAATCTGTTCATTTTTAGTGCAGACATCCTTGCTGGAGTCTTTGCTTTCTGCTTCTTGTACTGGCTGACCTCTAGGTTTGCTACAGTTTTTGCTAATCCTTTTGGCAGTGCTTTTCTCCTATATTGGACCTGTTCCCTCTCTTGGTCTACTCTTTTTATGGAAATGACTCCAATTGCTTCATGAGAGTGTCTATGAGGCAAAATCTTTGAGATGATAGTCTGTGTTTCAGATATCTTTATTTAACTCTTGTACTTGATTACTGGTTTGGCTGTAGTCATCCCTTTGTATATGTGGGGGATTGGTTCCAGACACCCTCTCGGATACCTGTTGATGCTCAAGTGCCTTGTATAAAATAGAGTGACATTTGCAACCTATGCACACCCTCCCATATACTTTAAACCATCTATAGGTAACTGAAATACCTAATATGCTGTATAAAAAGGTGGTACAATGTACCTCTTGGGGAATAGTGACAAGGAAAGGAAACCTGTATATGTTCAGCACAGACAGAAATTTTTGTCTAGTATTTTCAAGTCTTGGATATAAGGGCCTGACTATATAGAAATTTTGCCTGAATATCATTTTATCAGATCTAAAAGCACTGTTTCATTGTCAATGTTGAATCTAATGCCATTCTGATTCTTTTATAAACTTCATAATTTTCCCTTTTTTGTCACTTTCTTGTCACTGTAATGGGGTTTTGGGAGAAAGCAAAGGCAAAGACTTGAGAAGGCCATTTTTTAACCAGAAATTCTGTGTTGGGCATTTTATAGGCACGATATATATTTTACCTTATGGATGAAGAAATAGTTAAAAGTCTTGGACACGCTCACAGAGGTAGTAACAGCAGAGGTTCAAGTCCAAGTTTGTCTGGTTCCAAAGGTTGATGGTTTTTCACTGTGTCTCCCTCCCTGATATGATGCTTCTAGACTAGGACTTTTTTGCTTAACTCTGGAAAGAAGAGCAAAAAAAATTTTGGTGGCTGTTTTAAGCAAAACAAGAATTGTGAAGGCTCAGGTTTTCCTTAATTCATTTGTATTTTTGTTAATACTATTTCCCATTTTTTCAGTTAAATTTTCTTTTTTTTTGTGTGTGTTTTTTCCTGTACCGGGAATCGAACTCACGACCTCGCCCTTGCCAGGCACACACTGTGCCACTGAGCTAAATCCCCAGCCCCTGTAGTTAATTTTAAAGTGTACCATGTTTTTGCACACACTGGCCTTGGTTCAAGCAGCAGGAATTGTATTCCACTTTTTTGAGACAGGGCATATTTATCAGGCTATGTAGTTCAGGCTGGCCTTGAACTCACTATGTAGCACAGGCTAGCCTTGTACTTACGGCAATCTTCCTGCCTCAGCCCCCCAAGTGCTATTCCACTTCCTATGTAGATGAGGTCCAGGAATGTTACCTATAGACCTAGCAAATAATCTTTTTGCTACCTACAGGTTACTTTTTGCCAATACTTTATTATTTCAAGGGTACAGATAAATAGAACTGTATGATAAACACCCATATACCCAGCACCTAGACTGTAATTGCCAACATCACCCATGATCTATCAATTCCTGATTATACTGTTTTGTTGTTGTACAAGAGATTGAACCCAGAACTTTCATACTGTGTGACATTCCTAGTCCTTTTTTTCTTTTGAGACAGGGTCTTGCTAAATTGTCCAGGCCAGGCTTGAATTTGTGATCCTCCTGTCTCTGCCTCCTAGAGTGCTGGGATGATAGGTGTGTATTATCATGCCCAATTCTGATTGTATCTTCTAAGTACTTTCTACTAGATTTCCAGGATCTTCCCCATTTACTATATTTGTTTTTTAAATACAGAACATGAATTGAGAAATTCTAGTTTTGAAAAACTTGGAAATTAGCCAAAGATTTGAGTACCTGCTACATGCCTAAGATACAATAGAGGGAATATAAATAAGGTAGTACTTATGTCCAGGAAGAATTTACAGCACAGTCAAGGAAGACAGTAGATGATGAACAACTTCTGAGCATATAAGTTAGAATAGTCTAAGTATGTGATTTCTGATTTAATATATAAAATTATGAACTACTGACAAAATATTACAAAGGTATAGGTTTTACGTGATAAATTTACCTCTGATCTACAGGAGATTAGGAACAAAGAATTCAAATCTATTTTTTAGCTCATTCTTTCCTTTCTTTTTCATGTCTAAAATTTCCCTCTGGCATAGGGGTTGGCTCACAATTAAAAAAGAGTACACAGTAATAGGATACCTTCCTAAGTCCCTTACCTACTGGCTTCCTTCCCCAGAAGCAACCTTTCTAAGACCAGTTTCTTTCAATCTAGAGGTACATACTGCACATAAAAAGGCTATTCATGTGTATATGAACATATACTAAACGTGGGGGCATATGATACACATTGACCCATACTTCTTGAGTACTTCACTTTGGATTCCTCACACCATAATGTAAATTAGTCTTCCATTCTTTTTTTTTTTTCGTCTTTTTGAAACAGGGTCTCGCTATACAGTCCAGACTGGCCTCCAACTCAGTGTGTAGCCCAGGCTGGCCTCGAACTCACAGTGATCCTCCTAACCTAGCCTCCCAAGTGCTGGGATTACAGGCGTGCGCCACCATGTAGTCTTCTATCTTTCCTCCCACGCTGCCTCTTCCTTTGTACTCAGATCATAAATATTTGTTTCTTATTTGTAAAGGGAAGAACTTGAGATGATAGTGTTCTTACCAGTTCATCACCAGCACATTTTTTAAAGAAAAGAACTGAGTCAGATGCAGTGGCTCATGTCCGTGATCCCAGCAGCTGGGAGGCTAATGCAGAAGGATCCCAAGGCTGAGGCAGGCCTGGGCTATGCCCTGAGTAGAAAGCCAGCCTGGTAGTGAGACCTTGTCTCAAAAGCCAAAAAAAAAAAAAAAAAAAAAAAAAAAATTCTACCTGAAAGCTAAGAACAAGAGCTGCCTGAAATCGTTTTTGAAATTAGATTTAACCAGAAATAATTAGGGATGGGAGATCTGCAAGATAAAGCAGTCTGCATCTGAAAGGGCAAACCACCCTGACTTGTTAAGTGAATGGACACTCAGATTGCAGTCCCCAATTAAATGTACAAATTCCCATCAGAACATTCTAAGTTTTTAACAAATTTGAATACATATTCCTTCACTCATTTTCACTTTGCTTTACTATGAGTCACATGCTAATTCCAAATAAATGCAAGTAATTCTCCGGTATACAATCAATGCAGCCATTATATAAATCTTAATTGCTTTCTGGCCCTGAGAATTACTGTGCTTTATTCATCTTCCTTGAATCCCTTCAGTCAGAAATGAAAGATCATTGATAAGCTTGATTTTTTATTAATAACCTTGGAACAAATGCATTAATAATAATTCCTTATAGTTATATATCATTTTACAGTTTTGAAAGAACTTTCACATATATCAATAAACCCTCACAACATCCCTGTGAGGTAGGTAGGGGAGGTGTTATTTTCCTATTACTAGTAAGAAGAACAAGGCTTAGAGGTGAGATAAGGTCACACAGTTGGTAAATAATGAAGCCAGGACTAGAACCTAGGCCTTCTAACATGCTGCCTCCCTGAGAACATTCAAGTAATGATATCTGCGTTATATAGTGAACATTTCTCTCCTGTGATGTTAATCAGATTTGAATTTTTAAAAAATTTTATATCATTTTCCCCTCACATCCTTAAATACTCAAACTGTGATAAGACATTTCTTCCCTGTGATTGGGCTATTTCTCAAATCTCAAGCACCATCCTAAGATGAAACTTATAACTAATTTTTGAGGATCCTTGGTTATAAATGCTAACTTATGATATGAAGATTTATTTCAGAAAATTCTGCATAAATATTAGTATGGCAGACACGTCAAACTTACTTAAACTAAATACAAGTGGTCTGTTCATATTCTCAAAAGCTTTGAAATCTTAACAGTAAGACTTTTAGATGTGGACATAGGGGAAGCTGTTTAGCAATATTACTGGGAATCTTGTGAAGAGTGCACCTAAATGCAAGTCACATGACACTAATTTTGTTTTCCGTATTGGCCTTACAGAGGAATGGGAACTGTTAGAGTCTGTTTTCTGGTTTGATCCTACCTTGCGTGTGACATCCTCATCAACAAGCTAGAAAAATGATCTGAGTTATAAAAATAGGAGGGTTTAGGCAGCAGTGACTAAAGCATATATGCATGTGGTGGGAAGAAAACATTTGTTCTTCAGTGATTTTGCTAGGTCCAGTGTAAATTACTTATCAAGGCAGATTCGAAGCTACAGCCTCTCCATTAAATTAAAAAATGTGAAATATGGTAGACTTATCAACTTGGAATACAAGTGAGTGTTACTGACCCAAAACTCATATCAAAAGCGTAGTAAAGTTCAACAGGCATGAAAGGGAAGGGATAAAATCCAATTACTACTTTGGTATGGAGTGAAAAACAAAGTTCAAACACAAATATTCAGGTTCAAGTTAACCAGAACATCAGGCATGTAAAGCAGGTTTTTTTTTTTTTTTTTTTTTTTTTTGTAAAGCAGGTTTTAAAGATATGAAAATGTCACTGAGCTGTATTATCAGGAATGGTATTTAAAAAATTCCAGTTACAACCTTTTAAATTTAAGGGCAATGGGGAGAAACTTAAGCCTATGGATGATTGGTACAGAAAACAAATAGGAACTAGAAAAACAATTAAGGTAGAAAATCAGGGGAGACCAAGGAACTTAAATACATTCAAAATGGATTTAGAACCTCTCTAAATCTATCCTTTCAAAAAATGTTTCCTAAATTAAGAGATTTGGTCAAAAGAGCTAGTGACAATGAAAGTGGTAATTTTACCTCACAAAAAGAAAGTACTTATTTAAATGTAGGTTAGAGATTAATAATTAATTTACTGACTAGGTTGTAGAAACTGAAACTTAAGTGCTGCTATCAGTGATAAATGGCAGAAAACTGCTTTCAAAAACAGAACTGCCATTGTGGCACTCAACATTAATAAAACTATTAAGAAACAAGTTTTCAACTTATGTACTTGAAGCCTAATGAGAAAATACTTATATTCTTATGAAAGAAACCTAACAGTTTAAACTCATGTGAAAAAATGTTAAAGTTATATTTAAGTTTTCTAAGATAAAAACAAGATCTAGAATGCTGTATTCTGCTACGTAGGCTCAAAATCAACTATACTTTTTAAATGCATCTAGACTAGCCTAGACTATTTCTTACATAGCATCATTGTCATCATCATCTTCATGTTTTCTCTTCAGTGGGTTTGATTCACTGGCTGTGTTCTGTGTTGAAACCATGTTGGTGGTAATAAGAATATTTTTGGATCCAATCATTGAAGGATTAATCAAAACATTTTGAACTGCAGTTGTTGCAGGAACTGTAAACAGAGAAGAAAATCTCCATAAACTTTGAATTACCCAGAATCTAAAACATATTGTCAAAAGTAAACAACAAAGCTGGGTGTAAATCTAATAAAAATTTCAATACAACGCCATACAACTACATCATAGAACAGTGTTGGTGAACCTAGGGCAAGCATGCCTCAGTGGACTGTTTGTATCACTGAAAGTTCCAAAAGGTTCACCATCACTGTCATAGAAGAAACAATGGTAATTATACTGTATTAAGTGTTTTAATTAAATTTTTAAAATATTTATTTTATTGGAAATTAATAATTGTAAGTTATAGGGTAAAATGCGTTATTTGATCTATGTATTTATAAGGATTTAATCTACTTAAATATATCTAATGCAGAGTTAGAGAGGTTTTGTTATATTTCAACTACCTGAAATTTCAGTCAGTACTTAGTACACTGGATTCACCATGGAACATACTAAATACACATGTTTAAGGCCAGGAATTGTGTTTCCTGCATAGCCCAATATTTTATAAGTTATTTATTGCATGCAGTTGGGTTTTAAAACATGTAAACATATGTATTAGCAAACTATGCTATACCAGAATTTTATTTAGTATTATTCCAATCATACGTATAAATATTTTATAGTTACATATCCTGCTATGAAGTGAATAAAGATACACTTTCAGTTCAATTTACATTTACATTCTGGATTACACACACATATTTGTCATGAAGTTGTATGATTTTTTTGAGCTTTTACCTTACATGCTTTTCCCTGAAGATGCCTTATATTTGAGGACCCTAACATTTTTTAGTTCATAGAATTCTTTGAAAATTTGATGAACATGTTGAATATTCTCCCCTCCCCATGAAAATGTAACATATATGTAAAATTTCATACAACTGTAGACTGATTTACAGCATTACTGCCACCTTACCAGTGCAACATTAAAACAATTTACCTTTTTGATAAGAACAAAAACTATTCTATAATTGCAAATTACTCATAAATTCTGCCCCCCCCATCATATTACCTGGTTTGACAGGTGTTGACTGAGATGATGGAATCTGCACTGTAAATCTTTGGCTTGTCACTGATACTGGAGTTGTAACTTTATTTGGGACAGACACTGTTTGTGGGGCTGCTGTAGTTAAAATGAACACACCATGTTAGATGACTTAAAATAAGAGCAAAATGATTTTTCAAAAGTTTACAAACTTATTTAGATGCTACAAAACTGGTCGAGGGGTGTGGCTCAGTGGTAAACCACTTGCCTAGCATGCCTGAGTTCCTGGTTTCCATCTCTAGCACCGCAAAACAAACGAACAAAACCCCCAACATTCAGTACAGTGTGGTGGTAAAAAATGTTGCCTGTGGAGCCTATTGTGCTTGAGTTTGAATCTAGGCCTTATTACCAACTAGCTGGGCTTCTTGGGAAACTAATCTTCTTGTACCTCAGTTTTCTCATCTGTGAAATGGGAGCAACAGTATCCATTTCATTAAATTCTTGTCAGAATTAAGTAATAATAACCCATATAAAGCTATTCAAACAGCATCTAGTACAGAGTAAGCACCAAATTTTACCTATACAAAACCATCAAGTTGGAGGGGCTGGGGATTTAGCTCAGTGGCACAGCACCTGCCTGGCAAGCACAAGGTCATGAGTTTGCTATCTGGTACCAGAAGAAAACCAAAAACCAAAAACCAAACAAACAAAACCATCAATGGAGTTTAATACATTCTTACCAGCTTGAACCACTGATGGTACATGCATGTCTGTCCCATTAGGAAGCAAGCATTTTTATCAGTCCTTTTACTAATAAAATTAATGAAGCATCTATACATAGACTAAATCTAGTTAGTTGCTTGGATTTGAATCACTGCTAAAATATTAATTAATACTATTCATACCAATTAAGAATTATTATAATAATCAAGTTTCATTATTTTAAAAGAAATTTATTTATATTCATGAATAGTTTATCAACATTAGAGAATATTAATTCTGTAATTTTTTTTTTGAGACAGGTTCTTGCTATGTAGTCCAGGCTGGCTTTGAACTTGCTTACGTAGCCCAGGCTGGCCTCAAACTCTCAGTGATCCTCCTGCCTCAGCCTCCTGAGTGCTGAGATTACAGGTGTAAACCACTACACCCAGCTTAATTCTCTAAATTTTAACCTGGAAATTTTACAAGTACCTCATTGCTGGTGTATATAATAGGCATTTAAACTGCTATATTACAAATAAACTGTATTACAATTTTTATACCTTTTAAATCTTTTCCTTAAGAAACTGTAATTGATGACATCTGGTCTGTTAAATCAACACCCTTCTTTGCATTACTGTAATCAAAGACCCCCTGAGAAGCAGTATAAACCACTTGATGGTACAGTCACAGGTGTACCACCAGTGGTTTAAGCTGGCAGAATGATCACATTCAAATCAGAGCTGCCCCAGCAGAGAGACATACGAATTATGGCTCCATGAAGAACATGTTAAACAAACTAATAAAGACTCTAGATGTCTATTACCTTAGGTGTCACCTTTCATGTTGGTCACTTTCTGAGAATTAGAGGATATCTACTATGCTTATGAATCTAAATCAACACATATCTAACAAAAAGAAGCCAACCAATTAGACTTGTCATTCCCTGGGTGAGCATAAGAAACACACTCATTCTTCATGTTCAGAGACTTTTTAAGCAGAAAGAGATCTTGGAGATAACCTAGTCCAAAATCCTCATCTAAATTCTATTCTTTATTTATTTTTGTGGTGCAGGGTATCAAACCAGAGCCTTGTCCATGCTAGGCAACTGCTCTACCACTGAAGTGTACCCCTAAATTCTGCTCCTTATTTTAAGGTACATGTCAAATAATCACCCTATTTTATAAAATTTTCCTAGACTTGCTCAGTTAGAAAGCTCATTTCCTGCCTCTGAAATTCCCTTCACACACATCACAGGAGTTTTATTAGTATCTTATCTCATTCCCTTGCTTATAAGCCTTGGCTAACATTTTTCGCCCCTGTGAGCACAGGCTCTTGTGCCTTGTTCCTAGAAGGCATTTAACACATGTTTGTGTAATGAATAGATTTTGCCCAGTTTAATATCTATACTGTCATTGCTCTCTCAAAAAATATTTATGGAAATGTGTCTAAGTTTTCTTTTGGGGATGTAGGCTTTCTGTACATGTACCCTTTCCTCCTGGCACTAGTCATCTACACAGGGCCAGAGTTGCTAAAGACAGTGCAACTAGCATCATCTTTAAGGACAAAGGGGAAAGGAAGCCCAAAGAGACCCAGAAATCTGGGTTCCCATGCTTTCTTCCCTAAATCCAAAAGGTGGTATCTTACTCTAATATATCTCTTTCCCTATTCAAGTTTTCCCATGTATTAAGGAGTGGTCCAAAGAATTTACTGACGCATAATGAAGCAATATAAATATTTTTTAATTTGTCAAGAAAACAAACTTCTACAGTTAGTAGACGTTTTCTTGGCCATTAACTTATAAATTGTTAAAACATTTAAATAGGTGTGGACTTAAGGCTTTAAAATCAAACAGGGTGGATATCCAGGTGTCAAATGTACAAATTATTTTTAAAAATTTTTTGTTTAAATTTTACATCTTTAATGGTAGTTTTTAGTAGCACCTTCACTTTAGATTTTAAAAATCTCTACTTTTTATTTATTTATTTATTTTTGTCATTTTTGAGACAGGGTCTCACTATGTAGTTCAGGTTGGCCTTGAGCTCACTTTGTAGCCCAGGTTGGTCTCAAACTTGCAATGATCCTCCTGCCTCAGCCTCCCAGTGCTGGGATAACAAGCGTGCACCACCATGCCTGGCTAGATTTTAAAAATCTCTAAAGCATATAAAACAAATGACCAGGAATAAAACTCACAACTGATAACTGAAATTTGTTAATTTGCCTAACACATGTAACAGATTCGGGCAGTGGTGGAGAACCCATGCCATGTGTGCCACAGTGGGCATTTGTTATCACTGAAAGCTCTAAAAGGTTCACCATCACTGGACTAGGGGTTTAAAAACTGATACTGTCAAACATGCTGGTACATGACTATAGTCCTAAGCTATTTGTAAAGCAGGGGCAGGAGAAACGCTTGTGCCCAGGAGTTTGAGACCAGCCTGAGCAACATAGTAAGGTCCTGTCTCAAAAAGTGGAAAAAAAAAAGTTGGTACTCAACATGAATCCACAGACAAATGGCACATCATAAAAAATTAGAGACTGTATATGCAAATTTCCATTCACAAAGATCACATGTAAGTGATTTGAAATGTATATCTGATTCCATATCAAACTGGTTTTACTTAGTTTTATTTTTGCGGTACCAGGGATGGAACCCAGAGCCTTGCACGTGATAGGCAGGGGCTTTCTACCACTGAGCTATATGCTAGCCCATTTTAAAATTTTATTTTGACACTAGGTCTTGCTACTTTGCCTAGGTTGGCCTTGAATTTGTGATCTTTTTACTTTAGCCTCCTGAGTAGCTGGGACTCTATGCATACAACACCACACCTGGCTCTAGGACAGGTTTAAAGTGCTGAAATGTAACATATCCTGAGGACAAGTAGATGTAGTTCACACCTCAAAAGTCAAATGCTGCTTATATTAGTGGTATAAGACAGCTATAGGACTCAAGTTATAAGCAGTAAGATTTATAAAATTAATACTAGTGAAAGAGAAGGGGCTTGTTTTCTGAAAGTACTTTATTTTTTTTCAAGAAACCCAGCAAGAACGAAAAAAAAAGTCTAATTACATTTTTTTCCTTATCCAAACAATCATATTAACATGCAATGGCTTCTTTCTCTTTTCTTTCTTTTTTTTCAGTACTAGGGATGGAACCCAGTGCCTTCACACTGAGCTACATCCCTGGCCCTTTTTTATTCTGAGACAGGGTCTTCTTGTCAAGTTGCCTAGGCTGGGCTCAGTCTTCCAGTTCTCCTGCTTTACCTTCCACAGTGCTGCGATTATAGGCATGTGCCACCCTGCTTGGTTTAAATAATGGTTTCTAAACACCATTCTCCCCTGAAAGGAACCAGGGCTCTTTGGGGAAGTGGTTAATTGTAGGACTAGGGCCAGAAAATCCTGCATAAGATGGGGTTGGAACATTTTGTGGCAGAAAGTAAGAAATGTTCCAACTATTATGGAGATCTATCAAAAAAGATACAGCACCTAGTTTGATGGGGCTTTCCCTGAGCAAAATAGGTCAACTAGTACTATTTTTTTTTTGAGATGGGTTCTCTCTGTGTTGTCCAAGCTAGTTTCTTACTGTTTAAAATTGGTTAGTAATGAAAAAAACATAATTATATTTTGAAGTCCTTAAGCTTTTTGCATTTTGTCCTTTTAAAAACTATTCCCATTTTATACAGAAATTTCTAATAATGAGGCTGCTGCCTTAAGTGCGTTTGGCAACTGCATTTGTAGGAAAGACGGACCCAATACAGCACAGGGTAAACTCATTTCTGATATCTTAGTTAATAGCAATAATGGAGCTGGGTGTGGTGGCGCATGCCTGTAATCCCAGCACTCGGGAGGCTGAGGCAGGAGGATCATTGTGAGTTCAAGACCTGCCAGGGCTACAAAGTGAGCTCAAGGCCAGCCAGAACTGCATAGTGAGACCCTATGCAGACCCTATGTTTTGTCTCAAAAAGACAAAACAAACAAACAAACAAAGAAACCAAGAATGGTCTGGGCAATGTCCAATTTTATACTCAATTTGGATCAGGCTCTCTTTGTAGCTTTCTTATTTTGAAATCCAGGTAAAATGTACAGTTTTACTACAGGATATCATACAAGAATTTCTGACTCCCTTTTTGACTTGGATTATAATTCAGAACCTCTTCTTTACCAGCCAGAAAAGCTATTTCCCACTTTTACTTACCTACAGTGGGAGTGGTCGGTCTGCTACTAACAGCACCAACACTTAATCGTGGAACTAGGCGTCCTTGATTAGGTCCCTAGGGGATTTAAAAGAAAAGGTAGTTTTACTGTTATTAAGATTTGACATTTCAATTTAACCAAGAGTGAAATGATTGTCATGAATGTCAAGAATGTCTTGTTTTTCTTTTTTCAGCATTCTAAATCCGATATTTAAACTAGAGTTTTCACAAACATACATACATGTACTTATCCATAGAAAATTAGATGTGACTCCATCTAAATATGTATAGCAAATTGGAGTCTTATCTGAATGGGGATAAAAGCTAACTTCCTTGTGATTTTTAATCTTCACTAACATCTTAACCCAAAAAGAAAACTCTCATAGCATAGCATAGAAAACAAAGGTGGCCTAATATAGGGAGAATTTTTTTCAGTGGTGGGAGAGTCTTAGGTCATATTTAAGAAAGTGGGCGCAACTTCTGATGGTATATCACTTACTCTATTATCAGATCTCAGTAAAATCTATGACACAGTGGAAGTACTGGGAGTTATGAGACCTGAGAATCAGGCCTAGCTTTGCCATTCACTCCGTAAATGAGTTCAGGCTCAGTTTATTGAAGTAAAAAATGTATACTGGGTTAAATGAACACTTTTTAAAAAAAATTCTTAAGCTTTGATCTCCTGCACTATCTATAGGAATTTGCTTTTTACAAATTCCCTTATAGAAAAAAATCTCTTGTTTTTTAAAAACCAAGTTGACCGAAGAAACTTACCTTTTTAATTAAGGACTTCAGCCTGTAGTTTGGAGCTGTTAAGCAGTATCTATCAGGTGGTAGTCTAGGTCCTGCATATGGCTTAATCAGTGGCAAAGGTGTTTGATTTTTCTGCCTTGCAATATCCAGTAAAAACTAAGAGGACAATGAATGCTCATTAGAACTACAATTTAAAAAATTGCAAGTAAAAATAACTTCAAATAAATGTTTGCTCACATCTCTCGGGGGAGGAGAGGTAAAAGATTGGTCAGCACGACACTGGATTGCCAGTCTGACATCATCTGCATCAACATTAGGTTTCTTAGCATGGCTTGAATAAATTTTTGCATCATCAAGAATTGTAGTCACATATCCTTTAAGAACAAAACAATTTTTTTTCTTAAACATATGAAGACAGCTTAATCTTTATGGCCACTTAATATTAATAAAAGGTTCCAGTAATTCCAGGAAAGCTCATTAATTTTGGTGTTAATGGCTAACTGTCCTATTCATATCACACATTTTAAATAGGTACGTTGAAAATACCTGTCCCATAATTCGAGCTCCTCTTTTAGTGCGTTAGTTATTTTTATATTAATAACATAATTTGGTTGAAAATATTCTTACAGTAAAATGATCTTTTCTAATTCACAAGTTTGACAAGTTTTTGTTTTCTTAACTTACGGAAAGCAAATTCCAACATTTGATTTATAACCCTTGGTTCATACTCCGTGATTCCCATATCCTTCAGGATCTGTGCCATCACCTGTGGATTCAAATAAAAATGCCAGATGCATAACCTAGGTATTGGATATCAAGACTGGACTGAAGATAGTATTTATGATACAAGGTCCCCTTTTCTGGGCTCCAAACTCCTACCCGTCCTTGTCTTCCCAAGTGAGTGGCAATGATCACACCGAGTTATATGCTCTCGCTCAAAACTTATTTATTTATTTATTTGCAGAGGTTGGCTTTCCCAGTAGAGGTAGGGGTGGCTCCAGCTGGCTGTCATTTTCGGATGTGGCCGTGGGGGAAGTCAGCATCAGAACCCCAGGCGCGGAGAGTGAGGGCACACGGATGGGGCAAGACCACGAGGCGGAAGCCTGAGGCCGGGGAGACAAAGCAGGGCGCCCGGCCTGCGCACCGAGCACGCCGCGACCCTCCGGAGAGGCTCAGATGAGCGGCAGGAGAGCGCCCCGGGACCAAGGAGAACCCGCATGACCTCTGCTGCGGGCTGTCCAGGCTAGGTTCACGCCCGCGCGCGAGCCCACCCTCCGGGACTCTTGCGGTTCTGGCTCACAGGCTCCCGGCTGCGCTGGGCTTTACTCCTGTCTCTCATCCTTCGCACTTACCAATGCATCTCTGGGAGCGTTCTTAGGAGGCGCCATCTTGCCCGACTCCATGTTACCCAGCCTCTCGTCATCAGGGGAGACAGGGCAGCTCACACACTCCCCGCTCAGGCTCCACCCTTGAGGGGGCGGGAGGCGGGGTTACCCCGTTAGCTGGCATTTCACACCCTTTGCACAGCTGTTTCACAGTTCTGGCCGGTGTGGTCTCCTGGAAACTCAGTTCTCTGAGACCTGCGACCAGGAGTCAGGTATCCGGCGCCCAGCATCGCACAGAGTGCGGGCCAGCGAGGAGGACTGGGAGAGGCGTGTAAGCCTTCCTCTGAGTTGTGCCGAGGGCTAAGTGATGTAGAAGAGTGGAGAAGCGTGTCTTCCCAAAGTTGTTCTCCAGTAAGATACCCAGAATAGGCTACTCTCACCTTGGCTGGGGGGCCTCCTCAAACCCTCTGCTACCACACTGGCCCGGTCCAGCTCCCTAGATTTCCTGCAGGCCCTGTGCCTCCACATCAGGATTGCGAGGTCAAACCCGGAATACCAAGGTACATTTGAATGTCACACCAACAAGGAATACATTTTTTAATAAGTGTATCCCAAATATTGCAAATATGCTGGTACTTACACTACAAAATTATTTGCTGTTGAACTGACACTGATATTTAATTGGGCATCCTAGATTTTCATTTGATAAATCTGACAACCCTACCCAATAGCTTTACAGAGCCAGGACTTTGGGCAGTGGGACTTAGGTCAGCTCCTGTCATGCTTTGCATCCTGTCATGGCTGCCCATTTTATATTGCTGAACAGCCAAAATCTTTAATTGCCTTCAAGTTTCCACTGAAACCCCCGCTCCCCACTTTGTCTCTTAGTCTGGGTAGGTCTGTTCCCACTGAGGTCCACATAAGCCCTTCATTGTCTTCCAGATTGCTCCTGATACCTTTCTTCTCAGAAAAGCCTGAGTAAATTTACTGAGAACCATGCATCCAGCCTGACTTATTTTTTTTTTTTTTTAAGAAGCATCAGTTTACCATTTTTGGCTTAAAATGTTCCCGAAAACTGTCTTATACCTTTATCTACCAACAACCATGCATCACTCCATCTCAGGCAAAGACATCATCATTCACCTAAGCAGGCAGTCACATTGCCGCTTTCCTTCACAATCCCCAAGTAATATATTAGTGAATCTGGTGAGAATGCCCTCCCTGTTGCAAGATATCTGTCTGTGTGTGAATCTCCACCCAGTGCTACTTTGGGATGAAATTGAAGCCAACAGACTTACTCACAAGATTATAGAAATTGACCCCCCAAATAAGGCCATCCCAGATTTCTCACTTAACTAGAGGGATCTCTTAGGTTTAAAAAAATATTTTTATTACCATATGTTTGCAGTAATAATGATTACATTTATAGTGGGGAGTTGGCACATGTACATAACACACTTTACTTTTAAGTCACTTTTACTTCCTTTCCTTCCCCTCCATCCATCTCTACTGTCCCCATACAATTTGCAAAAGATCTATCTACCTGTTTCCTATTATCTTTTATTTTGCTCTTTATTTAAGTTTTGGATTTCTTATATAAGAGAAACTATGTACTATTTAAGCTAGTATATCCTATTTATTTCACTTAACATTGTGGTTTCAAAGTGCATGCATTTTCCTACAAATGACTCAAATCTATCCTTCATGGAAGAGTAATATTCCACTGTATATAAGACCCCATTTTCTTTATCCATTCATATCTTGATGGGAATATAGGCTGTTTCCTAGATTTAGCTATTAAAAATTGTGTTGCTATAAGGACGGTATGGTGGATTGACAACTGGTGGTCAACTTATAACACCCAGCTGAACTGAACCAGTGTGGTGCTTGCTGGGTGTGGAAGGCCAACCTGAGGATTGCTGCCAGCACCATAAGAAGCAGAACTGAAAACAGGCTGTTGAAAGGCTGTTGGGAGCTGGTAGAAGCTGTCTGGGAAGCTGTTAGGAAGCTACTTGTTCTCTTGGGCTATTCTGCTGGAGGACCTTGTCATGCTGGCTTTCCTGATGAACTTGACTGTTCTCATCAGAAGAGGAGCTCAGGACCTTGTTGTCACTGAGAATGGCTAAGGTTCACTTTGGAGGAGTTCTGGTCCTCACTTTGAGCATTGCTTCCTGGCTCCGGATGGGAAGATGGTTTTGGGGGGAGTCCTGTTTCTTACTCTGAGTGTCACTTCCTGACTCCAGTGCAGATCCCTCAGCCTGCTAGCACAGATCCTTCATCTTGCTGGTGCAGACTTTCGCCACTGACCTTTGGGCCTTCCCAGCACAGGTCCATGAAACAGGTCTGCATGAGACATAGTCATGGGCTCTAGGCCTCCAGTTGGACTCATGGGAGACATTGTTATGGGCTCTAGGTCTTCAGCTGGACTCATGCAGGACATTGGCGTGCGATCCAGGCCCTCAGCTGGATTCTTTGGTCTTTAGTGTGTGGACAGATTTCCTGCACTCTCTTTTTGTATATGATTCTTTGGGTGACTATTATAAACAATCTTATAAAATATGTGTCCTGTATTATATTCTTCCCCTTGCAAAACCCCAAACTACGACACGTGCGTATGCACGTATCACTGTGATATAATGTCTTTAACTCTCTCAGAAAGATAAGTAGAAGGGAAATAGCTGGGTGCAGTGGAATTTCTATTTTTAGTTTTCTGAGGCATCTCCATACTGCTTTCCACAGTGGTTGCACTGGTTTACATTCCCACCAAAAATGTAGAAGGGTTCCTTTTCCCCTTGCGGCCTCTCTAGCATTTGTTATTATTGATTTCTTTTTTTTTTTTTTTTTTTTTTATTTTAAGTATTATTGATTTCTTGATGATAGCCATTCTTTGAGGAGGAAGATAAAATCTCAGTGTTGTTTTAATTTTAATTTCTCTAGTGGCCAGAGATGTTGACCATTTTTCATGTATTGATTGGCCATTTGTATTTCTTCTGGGAAGTGTCTATTCATTTTAGTTATCTATTTTTAATTGGATCTTTTGTTTTGGGAGGGTCAACTTTCTTAGCATTGTTTTATATATTCCAGATATTAGTTCTCAGTTTGAGGAGTAGCTGGCAGTTTTTTTCTCCTCTCTCTGTGTTATCTCTTTATTCTGTCAGTTGCTTCCTTCACTGGGCAGAAAATCTGATAGATACCATTTGTTGATTTCTTTGGTATTATTCAGTGTGCTGTTAGGGTTCTGTTTAGAAAGTCTTTACCTATGGCTATGTCTTCAACAGTTTAACATATTTTACCTTCCAGCAGATTGTTTCTGTTATTTATTTATTTAGAGACAGAGTCTTGCTATGCAATTCAGGCTGGTCTTGAACTCACTATGTAGCCTGGGCTGGCCTTGAACTCATAGAGATCCTCCTTCCTGAGCCTCCTGAGCACTGGGATAACAGGAGTGAGCCATCATGGTGTTATGGTTGATATATTGTGTCAACTTGAGGAGTCTAGAAACTTGGCTAAGTGACTCAGCAGTTCTATACCCTGAGCCTGTGCAAGAAGAGGCTTGCTCCCCACCCCCCTTGTATGCTTGCTGCTTTTGCTGTTTTCTGCCACCATGCATGGTTGCCCTGTGCCATGTGCTACTCTGCCTTGGAGCCAGCCAAGTAAGGATTGAAACCTCCACAAACTGTGAGCTAAATAAACTTATCCTCCCTTAATTTTGGGTGTCAGATATTTTGTCTCAGCAATGAGAGAAAAGAACCAAGATAGAATTTGATACCAGAGAATTGGGTTGTTGCTGTGACTATACCTGACCATGTGGTTCAAGAGCCTTTGGGAATGGCTTGTGAAAAGTATTTGGAAGCTGGATGTGGTGGCACATGCCTGTAATCCCAGCACTCGAGAGGCTGAGGCAGGAGGATCATTGTGAGTTTGAGACCAGCCTGGGCTACAAAGTGAGCTCAAGGCCAGCCTGAACTGCATAGTGAGACCGTGTCTCAAAAAAGACAAAAAAAAAAGTATTTGGAAAGGTTCAGAGATTTTACCTGAAAGAGAAGTGCTAGAATGCCTTCAGCTGTTCTGTATGGGAGATTCCGGTCAGAGCTCAGAAGACCACAAGGCTGATAGAAATCCTGCCGGTAAAGACCGGGTTCAGGAGGTTTCTGCTAGGAAGAAGGACTGTATTGATTGTTGGACTCCAGATGATGTGTGCTATGGTTTGGCAGAAAGTTTGTCTGCATTTTGCTCATGTCCAGAGACTGCCTGAGACTGAGAGTAAGGGTGGTGAACTGATTAACCTGGCAGAAGAAATTTCAAGGTGGTCAAATGTTGAGGTGGTACCATAGCTATTGTTGGGGGTTTTTAGCAAGATCTCTGTTGAGAATCAAGAGCAAAGAGCCCAGCAGGATGATTTAAAATGTTCTGAATTTTGCTGAAAAGAAAACTCCAGTAATTAATCATTAACTGTTCCTTTCAATAAAGTGATATGAGACAGTAGTACTACTATGTTAGCTATCCTATACATACATATATATATATATATATATAATTTTCCCCTTCTTTCTTTTCTCTGTTCCCTCATCTCAGTTGCTCTTTGCTTTTGAGCAGTTTCCTTTCATTTCACAATGTTTATCATACCTCTTAATTTTTATTCACAATCTTGCATGTATGTATTTGTTTTCCTAAGTAACCACTTTGAAGTTATCAATATGTAATACAACCATTGTTAACTCTGTCACCTTGTATGTAATTCAGTATTGCTTGTAGTACTCTTGTGCTACTCTGTAAATGGTTGTCTGTTTATTAATATGTTTTCATTCTTTTACTTTTAAAATAAAAAAAAATAGAGCAAGTGCTGTGGAAAAAAATAAAGAAAACTCCAGTAAAGCTGTGGACTGCAAAGATATAGGTGAGGAGATCTTTATTGCTGAGAAGGGGCAAGAGACTAGAAAAGATGGCCTGAGGACATCACAAGAAGCTGCAAGTCTCCACCTTTTGCAGCCTCAAACCTGCAAAGGTGAAAGACTTTGCTTTGAGAAGAAAGCCACAGAGCTCCATGTTCCAGAATGGCAGTGGTGGCTGCACCAGGTTCCACAAATGTGGCAGCATAGAGAATTTGTTCTTCAGAATCAGGTTCAGAGTGCTTAGCAATCCAAGCACTCGACCCCTACAGCCAAGAGAGAAGAAAGCCTGGCTACTGCTCCAGCTGGCAACAGATCTTGCCATCATCCATGTGGCGCTGGTTTTAGGTGCACGGAGAATGCAAGAGTTCTGAGATTATGAAGGCTTCCACCCAGATTTCAAAAGGCCTGGGAGGCCAGGCAGCGTGCCCCTGAGAGAGCAATGTGTGAAGCTTGAGTGTGAAGCAAAAGGTGCAGTGGAAACCTCAGAAGGTTGGAAAAGCCAGAAACATGGATTGTCTGAAGAAAGCTGCAAGGAGGAAGCAAAGCAGGCCCAAGAAAGAAGCCATGGGAGCTACAGCCACCAGAAGTGCCATAAGGGTGGAGTCACTCAAGCCCTTTGCAGCTCACAATGTGCCACAGATTGCTTCAGATGCTGGACATGGAACCACAGGACTTAATGTTTGCCCTACTGGATTTTGGACTTGCTTTGGTCCCATTCCTTTGTATTCCCTGGTTTGTAACTTTTGGAATGAAAATATTTATTTTGTGCCATTGAATGTTGGAAGTGTTTAACTTTTCATTTGTACAGGGGCTTGCAACTAAAAGTTTGCCTTATATCTGGGAGGAGACTTGGTACTTGGACTTTTCAGCAATGCTGAAGCTGTTAAGACTTTGGCAACTTAGAGCTGGACTAAAATGCCTTTTGCGTAAAGGGATGTGCATGAGTCTTTGGGAGTTGAAATGTTATGGCTCTAATGTAATATAATGTTGATAGACTTAATACTGGTTCTTAAGGATTGTTAAACTTGTGTTGTAATGTTCAGGTTGTGAAATAAGAATAATGTCTTTGTATCTGGAAATTGGTTTAAAGAAATGTGTCTGGTTGCCAAGTTAACAAGGGTTGCATTGTTATGGTTGATGCACTGTATCAATTTGAGGAGTCTAGAAACTTGGCTAAGTGACTCAGCAGTTCTATACCCTGAGCCTGTGCAAGAAGAGGCTTGCTCCCCACCCCCCTTGTATGCTTGCTGCTTTTGCTGTTTTCTGCCACCATGCATGGTTGCTCTGTGCCATGTGCCACTCTGCCTTGGAGCCAGCCAAGTAAGGATTGAAACCTCCACAAACTGTGAGCTAAATAAACCTTTCCTCCCTTAATTTTGGGTGTCAGGTATTTTGGCTCAGCAATGAGAGAAAAGTAACCAAAACACATGTCTGGCTGATTGTTTCTGTTTTAATATTTTTTCATTTTTATTTTAGTTTAGTACATAGAGTTATGCATCTAGCTTCAATCTTCCACATGTAGATAGCCAGTTTTCCCAACATTATTTGTTAAGGGGCTATATTTCTTCCAAGTTATATTTTTGGCCCCTCTTGGCCTTCCCAGAACAGACCTATGAAACAGACTTGCATTAGACATGGTTGTGGGCTCTAAGCCTTCAGTTGCATTCGTCAGGGGCATTGTCATAGGCTATAGATCTTTAGCTGGACTCCTGCAGAACATTGCCAGGGGTTCCAGGCCCTCAATTGGATTCTTCGGGTCTTTAGTGTGTAGACAGATTTCCTGCACTCTTTTGTATTTTGTATTTTAGGGTGAGTATTATAAAATAATCCTATAAATTATATGTCCTATATTAAATTGTTTCCTTTGTAAACCCTGACTACAACAATCACAGTAGCTTTTAACAGGTTGAGATAAGGTTCTTCTACACTTATTATTTTAGGCTTAATTTTTTCTTCATGAGTAGATATTGGATTTTCTCAAAGGCCTTTTCCATGTCTATTGAGATGACCTTGTGATTTTTGTCCTCACTTTTGTTTATGTGATGTATTATATTTATTGATTTGCCTGTCTTGTACCATCCTTGCTTTCTTGTGATGAAGTGTACTTGGTCATGATGTGTACAATCTTTTAAATTATTTGTTGCATTCTGTGTGCTAGTATCTTGTTGCAGATGTTTGAATCCAAGTTCATTAAAGAGACTGGCCTGAAGTTTTCTTTTTCCTTGAGTCCTTGTCTGGTTTTGGAAGCAAGATGATGTTAGTTTCCAGGAATGAGTTTGGATGCACTCCTTCCCTTTCAGTTTAAGGAGTATGGGCACTAGACCTTCCCTAAAGTGCTTGTAGAATTCAGTGGTTAATCCATCAAGTCCTGGGCTTTTCTTAGTTGGTAGGTTTTTTTTGTTACTGCCTCAATTATATTGCCTGTTATTGGGCTATTCAGGGTTTTTTATATCTTCTTGGTTTGGTTTTGGTGATTCATATATATTTAAGAATTTCTAGAGTTTCTTTTTTGGGGGGTTTCACTATGTAGTGCAGGCTGGCCTTGAACTCACTTATGTAGTCCAGGCTGGCCTCAAACTCATGGTGATCCTCCTGCCTCAGCTTCTCAAGTGCTGGGATTACAGGCATGTACCACTGTGCCTAGAAATTTTCAATTTATTGGAGAACACATTTTCAGAGTAGTTACTAATAATCTAGATTTTAGCAATATCCATTGTTATTTTAACTTTTTCATTTCTAGTTTCATTGGTATTGGTCTTTTCTTTCCTTGTTTTGGTAAGATTGTCTCAGGGTTTGTTTATTTTGTTTATTCTTTTGAAGATCCAGCTCTCAATTCATTGATTTTTTTTTTTTGGTGCAGAGATTTGAACTCAGGACCTTGCATTTGCCATGTAAGCGCTTGTGCTGCTGAGCTATATCCTCAATTTCATTGATTCTTTGTAAGTTTTTTTTAATTTTAAAGAGAATAAAAATAACAAAATAAAAACAACATAGACAAAAACAAAACAAAGTAAAAACAACAAAAAGTGTACAACGCTTCAAAACAAAATGATAGGGATTAACAGTGGTTGTTATATTACATAGTGTTATCTTCAATGAATTTTCTCAGATTACCAGATGTAAGAATGCAAGATTAATCAAACCATTAAAGAGAAAAAGAATAATAATAAACACTAGAAATGATACAGAGCTTCACTAAACAAGATGGTAGGAATTCACCAGTGGTTGTTACATTGCATATTGTTATCTTCAAATTTTAGTTGTTCAGATTACCAGATATAAGCATGCAAAAGTGGTCAAGAAGTTTTAAGCATTAACTGTTCCTTTCAATAAACCATTAGACATCACCAGTATAATT
>NW_004955557.1:1627612-1637653 GCF_000276665.1 Chinchilla lanigera
TGGGAGTATGGCCATTTTCACAATGTTGGTTCTTCCTATCCATGAGCAAGGAATGTTTTTCCATTTATTGAAACCTTCTTCGATCTCTTTTTTCAGAGTACTGTAGTTTTCATTGAAGAGATCTTTGACTTCTTTTGTTAGATGGATTCCTAAATATTTCAATTTCTTGGATGTTACTGACCTTTTACAATATCTATTGTACATTTTGGGTTTTATTTACTCTTTCAGGTTTCCTTACAATAGGGAGATACTATGATGTTTACATATGGGGGTCCGATTTATTTCACTTATGAGTATGGTCTCTAGTTGCATCCAATTACCTATAAAAGCCTCAAATCCATCCTTTTTTACAGCTGCATAATACTCTATTTTATAAAAATACCACATCTTTTTTGTTCATTCCTCTGTTGATGGGTATATGTGCACTCATGTTTATAGCAGTACAATTTGTCATAGCTAAATCTTGGAAACAACCCAAATTTGTATGCTTCTTTTAGACTCAATTTCATTAATTTTACTTTTGGTGCTTTTAATTTTTTCATTGTACTAGCTTTGGATTTGGGTTCCTGTTTATATAAGGTCTTGAGGTGCATCATTTAGTTTCAGGAATTTAATTTTGTTCCTGACTCAGTTCATAAATTTAATTTGCTCCACAATTCTGTTCCTGAACCCAATTAAATTTCCCCATAAAGTTCAGTGTAAATAAGGGTAATCTATTCTAAACCATATGTATATTTTTAATCACAAAAATATGAAACAATGTCCAGTACAGTACCTTATGAAGAGAAGGAACACTAACCTTGTTTGAGGTGACTTCTGGCATGGAGCACAGGAAGGTGGGTGGAGAGGAGGTTATTGCTTAGAGGCAGAGTCCCCCTCCATAAGGACATCAGGGAGATCTCCTTCAGGGGTTTCCTTTCTTCTTTGTCTCTTAGCTTCAGGGTCAATTTTGATGAAAAACCTGTTTAATGTCATTTTTTTTTCCTGCACTGCATAACCCTCCAGAAATGAGAGACCATGTTACTGTTCATCAGATTCAACATTCTATTCATTATAGTTGTGTTTGGGTGATGCTTCTCAAAGAAATCCTGGAATTCATTGCATGTTTCCTTAATGGATTTTATCACATCACTGCTATCTTCCTCCCTGTCTTCCACTTCCTCCATGGAATGCTCCTCAACAAGTGACTTCTGCTGCTCACTTGAGTTCAGCAAGTTCTTCCATCATTAGCTCCCCTTATGGTCCTCAACAACTTCCTCAATGTCTGCATTATCTATGTCCAGACCCATACTCTTGCCCATGGAGACAGTCTCCTCCACTACCTGTGCATCAGACCCTTCAAAATCACATTCAGTAACACAGTCTGTCCACAGTTTCTCCCAGGCTGAGTTTAAGGTTCCGTACATGACATCTTCCCAGGACTGTCAATGAGATTGATGCAATGGAGGACAATGAAATGTTTTTTCCAGAACTCTTTCAGAGTCAGGGATGTCTCTTTAGTGACATTAAACCACCTGATGAAGAAGGCCTTTGTGTACAGCTCCTTCAAGTTGCAGATCATTTGCTCATCCATGGGCTGCAGAAGAGGTGTCATGCTGAGGGGAGAGGAACTTGACCTTTATGAAGCCAAACTTCAGCAAGCACATCATGCACCAAAGCTGAAGCTGTCCTGGAGCATTGTCCATCAGAAGAAGGCACCTTTCAGGCAGTTTGTCAGAAAGTCCTATTATTCAATCCCTTTGCTACATTGAATAATACGATATAGTACTATATGTACTAAAAAGCACACAGAAAACTTCACAGCAGGTGTGCCCAGGTCTGTTTGCAACTGAGAGCTCAGCTAGAGGAAGCCACGACCACCTGTTAGAGTGGGAAAGCTGACCATGTTTGTGTTTATGTGGGGAAGATGGCCATGGTCATTTTTGTCACCTGAAGTGGAGTTCATGAACAGAAGCAAAATTTTGCTGAATGCTTCTGTTTGTAAACCAAATTGTTTGTGAACAGATTCATTTGTGAACTGAGGTATTACTGTATTGATTTGGACTTGGTCTGTTTTTCTGATGTGGGTGGCATTCACAGGTATAAACTTTTCATTTAGGACTGTTTCATTGTGTCCCATAGGTTCTGCTACACTGTACTGGCATTATTACTTGATTGTAGGAACTATCTAATCTCTCTTGATTTATTGCATGATCCATTGATTATTCAAGAGTGTATTCTTTAATCTCTATGTGTTTGCTTTACTTATGTGTTTTCTTTTGCCATTGATTTCTAGTTTCATTGCAGTACATTCAGGTAATATGTGTGGCCTAAATTTCTTTCCTTTGCATTTAAGTATGCTTTATGGGCTGGTAAATGGTCTATTTTGGAGTAAATTCTATGTACTCCTGAGAAAACAAGACTGTGCACTCTCTTGTGCAGAATACTCTGTAGATATCTATTAAGTTCATTTTTTCAAAGGTGTGGTTCAATACTGATATTTCTTCTTTGTTGAATTTTGGTCTAGTTGATCTATTTGTGACAGTGGGATATTGAGGACCCCCACTGTAATTGTGTTGACTTCTGTTCAGTAGTGTTAGATTTATGAAGTTGAGCACAGTAATGTTTCATGCATATATGCTTATAATTGTTCTCTTCCCATTGAATTGTTCTCTTAACTAATATGTAGTAAACTTCTTTGCCTCTTCTGATCTGTTTTGGCTTGAAGTCCAACTCATCTGAAACTAAGATGGAGACTCCTGCTTGTTCTGCAGTTCCTGTTGCATGGAATATCGTTTCACCCCTTTCATTTAGAGTTTATGAATTTCTTTTTGGGTTAAATGTATTTCTTATGTATAACATATCGTTGGATTTTGTGTCTTGATCCATTTTGCTAGTCTGTCTCTTTGCATTGTGGAATTGAGACAATTCACATGAAAAGTTATACTGAAAGGCATTGACTTATTCCTGTTATTGGATTATTTTTGTATTTCAGATTTCTTTTTTTCTTTGTATTTAAATAGTCATGTTATTTGGTGTTTTCATTTCATTGGACTTTTTGGCACTGTTGTCTTCATTGTCTCTTTCTAGGATGTCCTAAAATTTTTTTTGGGCATGCTAGTTTGGTGGTCATGAATTCCTTAAGGTGCTCTTTGTCATTGGAAGACTTTTCTCCATCAATTTTGAAATATAGTTTTGCAGGATTTTTTAGTCTGGGTAGGAAGTTGTTTTCTAGTTCTAAAAAATTAATTTTATTGGTACATTTTAGATATACATAATGAGCACATTCATCATAGGAAATTTGTATCTGCACATAATATATCTTGCTTCATCTTTTTTCTCCAATCCCTTCCCCTCTCTTCAACCCCTCTTCCTCTCCTTATTTACAAAAACATTGTTTCCAGTCTTTCTTTCTTTTCCCTTCTGGCTTGAAACACTTCACTCCAAGTTCTTGTGTTCTTTTAAATTTGTATTGAGAAGTGTGCTGTAATTCTATTGGGTTTATACTTGTCCGTAATTTGTTACTTTTCTCTAACAGATTTTAAGATTCTGTAATTGTGTTGAAAATTTTGGAATTTGTATGTCAGGGAAATCTTTTCTGATTGTGGCTCTTTGGTGTTCTATGTGTCTCAATCTGTATTGTTAAATTGTTTCCACATACTTGGAAATTTTGCACTATTTCTGTAAATAGATTTTTTTAATGACATTTGTGCTGTTTTCTGTTTCTTTTTTTACTAATTCCAATTAATCTTAGCATAATTTTCTTTGCATCATCTAGCAACTGTTGGATTCATTTTACATATTCTTCTGTTGTTTTTGAGGTATCACTGATTTTATGATCTCATGCATCAGCAGTATATTCTAGTTCTGACACTCTCTCACTTTCATCCCTTCTGCTGCCTGTGTTTTCAAAAGAATTTTTTATCTCCTGGATTTCTGCTTGGTACCTTTCATGCACTGACATTTGTTGCTAAACTAGTCATTCCTGTTTTGTATCATTTTGCTTAGTTCAATGAATATTTTATTAGTGACTTCTCTAAGTCCCCTGATCGTCTTCTTAAAGCCATTATCTGTTTAGTTATATTACCTCTTTTATCACTTCATATAATTCAGGTATTTAGTTTTTGATTCTCTCCCCATATATCTTCCATGATTCAGCTTTGGAGAAGTTGGCAGTTTCTGCAACCATTTTTTGGCCTTGTTTTCTCATGTTTCTATTTCTGTGTGTCTGCTGAGTGTTGAAGTTTGCTTATAATGGAAACACTTCGTTGCTAATATGGAGAGCTCTATAGCTAGTGTCTGTTTTCCAGTGCTGTGCTCTGGAAGGTAGTAGGTGAGTTGCTAACTATAGGCCTTTTTCTCTCTCCCCAGATCTGACCACCTCTGTTAACATTAGGAGACAATTGTGCAGTGTAATTGCTCTAACACCTTCTTCTCTGGAAATGAACTCCAGTAATGTTGATGACACAAAGGCAAACCAGACATTGGTGTATAGTAAAAGTTAATTAATAACAACTACTATGCTATCCTGGCAAAAGGAACAAAATCAGCCAGCATAATAGTGTCCAAAAAAAGGGAATATTGACTCATCATAAGAACTAATAAAAGCTAAATCTTGGAAGCAGCCTATGTGTCCATCAAGAAATTAATGGATAAAGAAAATATGGAATTTATATACAATGCAGTACTACTCTGCAACAAAGAAACTTGAGTCATTTGTTGGAAAATGAATGCATCTTGAGACTATAATATTAAGTGAAATAAATGAGACAGGCAAGCTTGAATATCACATTTTCTCTTAAATGAGAAAACCAAAATATAAATACAAAGCAAAAAAATAAATAATAGCTAATAAGAAAATAGATCATTTGAAAATGGAGGGAAACCAAGAGATTGAAGGATAAGTGAGGGAAAGAGGAGAAGTGGATGAAAAAATAATTAAGATGTGTTATATATATGTACCAACTTCCCACAAAGAATGTAATTATTATATAGTGCAAACACGTACTAGTAAAAAAATAAAAATTTGCCCCTGCTGCTGCCAACCCCATGCCTCCCACACATTTGGGAGGCAGGAGCAGAGAGAACCTGTGTGCCCCACACCCTCCCCTATCCTTTCTGCTGGCCCCAGGCCTCACACAATTCATCTGGGTGTCAGGAGGAGACTTTGTGTGCCCTGCATTGCCTGCTGCCACTGCTAGCTCAAGTCCCATGTGATCTGTGAGGAAGGCAGTAGGAGAGTGGCCAAACTACCAAATCTTAGCCAGCTACACTCCTGCATTTTCCACAGTATAGGGCAGCATATGTAACAACCAAAAGACTAAACTGAGTGACAAGACAAACACTGGGGAGAATTTCACTCCAGGACTACAGTGTTAACCTTCTATAGAAACTGGGTGAGAGATAGCCCTGAAAGACAGGATTGAAGAGGGAGAAAGCTAAAGAGGGATCTCCCAGGATCCCCTGGCAGGCTCAGGCTGGGGCATGGAGGATCACTATTCTGTGGGTGGGATGTCAGGTTTGGTGGGTATTATCTCCAGAGGTTGTAGACCGGAAGGAGATGGCATTTAGTCCAGTTGTATTGCACTACTGCCTATGACCAGCAGAAATTAGTGGTGTGAATTTCTCTAGGTCAATAACTCAGTGAACTTACTGTCTTCACTAAAATCATAGATTTCTTCTCTCTGGTTAAGAACAGTTCCTGAGTAGTAGTAGAGTTTCTCAGCACCTAGTTGTTATTTGACACCATTGTTGTCACTGATTTTACTGCTATAGCTAAGGTGACATAGTTGTTGCTGTCAATTGGTTTTCTCTGTATGCCCACATCTGGATTGTCTGAGGGTCAAAAACAATACTGCAACTTATTCTTAAAGAACTGGGCACTGGACCAAACATGCAGGAAAACCTAGCATAAAAACAAACAAACAAACAGAAACATGAAAAGACAAGGTAACAAAACACCTCAAAAAACTTGCAATTCCTCCAAAATCAGTTCAGGAGACATTGTGGGAGGGATCATAAGCCACACAGCAAAAAAGTCTGAAAGGGTATCAGCAGTGGTAAGACAGTTTAATATGGTGGTTGGTGAATTTAAAGAAGATATAATGAATCAAATAATGACCTTAATGGAACAAATGATCAGTGTGTCTACATAAAACACTAATAAAAATCTAGTGGACTTAAAGGAAGAGATACATAAATGAATGCCCAACATAGAAAAGAGTAAAAATCCATAAAATTTCTAAACAGAAATCTAGGAGATTAAAAATACAAATGAGAGTATGGGTAGCAGAAGCGACCAATGTGAACACAAAAGTGTTACATCTATAAGAGAGGGCTGTGGTCATTGACTATTTAATGAGAGACTCCCTAAAAGACAGCAAGAAAACATGAAAAATGGATCCAGAAATTACTAGATGACTCAAAGAAGATCAATATAACACCAACTGGAATTAATCAGAAGTCAGAAGACAGTACAAAGGGTGTTAAATAAAACCTGTTTAGAGAAGTAATAGCAGAAAAATTTCCAGACATGGAAAAAGAATTCAACATATAAGCAAGTGAGGAAAATAGCACCCAGAATAGCCATGATCTGAAACACCACCCCACTCCACATAATAATTAAAAATGTCAAAAATCCAATACAAGAATAGAATCTTAAAAGTTATTAGAGAAAACCAGTGAATCACCTATAAAGGAAAACCAATTAGAATTAGACTACTCAACAAAAAATTTAAAGACAAGTTTAAAAATTAAAGGTAAATCTTTCAAGTTCTTAAGAAAAGCATCTTTAAACCCAGACTGTTCTATCCTGTTTCACAAACTGGTAGAGAAACACTTCCAGGATAAAGGAAACTTGAAGATATTGTGACCACCAAATCAGCACTCCAGAACTTCTCAAGGATAGCTTAGAAGGAGATAACAAAGCTAATAGTGTCAGAATATCCAACACAATGAACACATAAGGCCAGGCTAGTAATTAAGCAGAAGGGAAAGAAAACAGAAACCAGAAAATAATATAATGACAGGAATAAATCAATACCTATCATTTATAACTACCAATGTAAATGGACTGAATTCACCAATTCAAAGACTCAGATGAGCAGAATGGATGAAGAAACAAAATCTAACAGTATGTTGTATTAAAAAACCATTTAATTCACAAAAAATTCATAAATTGAAAAGTCAATGGATGGGAATCAACATTCCAGGCAATGGGAATACAAAAATAAGCTGGAGCAGCTGGCCTATTTTGAGACAAAGTGGACTTCAAGCAAAAGCTGATCAAAAAAAGGTAACAAAATGACATTAAATGTTAGTTAAAGGAACAGCAGGAAGGGGGAACAATTATAGAGTAAACATATGTGCACAATAAGACAAACACTAATAGATTTAAAAGGTGAGATATACATATATCAATGTAATTATAGATCAGTACTTCATTGTATATAAATATCACAGTTTATCTAGTCATCTGTTGATAAACATATGGGGTGTTTCCAAGATTTAGCTATTATAAATTGTGCTGTTATAAACATGGGTATGGATATAGCACTGTGGTATGGTGCTTTAATTCTTTTGGGGAAAATACCTAGAAGGGGAACAGCTGGGTCAAATAGAACCTCCAGTTTTAGTTTTTTTTTTTTTTTTTTTTTTTTTTTTAAAGAAAAAAAAAAAAACCCAAACCAAAATAACAAAAAAGACAAAAACAAAACAACACAAAAACAATAAAAATGACACAGAATTTTGAAATAGATAATAGGAAATTAACAATGGTTGCTATATTGCACATTGTTATCAGATTACTAGATGTAACAATGCAAGATTGATCAAACAATTAAATATCAACTGTGCCTTTCAATAAATCACTGGAAATCAGTGGTACAATTATTTTAGCTTATATATATATATTTCCCTTCCTTTTCTCCTTTCTCCCATCCCAGTTGTTCTTTCCTGTTTTTGTCTTTTTGAGACAGGATCTCGCTATGCAGTTCAGGCTCGTCTTGAGCACACTCTGTAGCCCAGGCTGGCCTGGAACTCACAAGATCCTTCTGCCTCAGCCTCCCGAGTGTTGGGATTACAGGTGTGCTCCACCGTGCCTGGTTTGTTCTTTCCTTTAAAAAAAGATAAACATAACAATGAAACCGCTTTTCAAAACAAGTTATTAGGACAGTTACAATAGTTAATATATTGTGTATTGTCATCCTACTAGTAGTTACTCAGAGTAGAAGATACATGTGTGCTATCTTGTCTATACAATATTAGCACCAGACTTTCTTGTCAATGAACTAAGAGATACTAGCTGTATAACAATCTTAACTATCCTGTATTCACCACACTGATTTTCATAGTGGTTGTATGAATTTACACTCCCACCAAAAATTGAGAAGAGTTCTTTTTCCCCCTCATCCTTGTCAGCCTTTGTTATTGGTTGATTTCTTGATGATAGCCATTCCTTCTGGAGTGAGATGGAAACTCAGTACTGTTTAAATTTGCATTTCTTGAATGACCACTGATATTGAACATTTTAAAAATATTTATTTGCTGTTTGTACTTTTTCATCTGACAAGTGTCAATTTATTTCAGACCACTAATTTTGGATTGGGTCTTTAAATTTGGAGGGTTTGATTTTTTTGACTTCTTTATTTATTCTAGGTGTTAGTCCTTTATCTGAGGAGTACCTGGTAAAATTTTGTCTCCCATTCCGTGGGTTGTCTCTTCCCTCTGTTGGTGCTTTATTTTGCTGTGCAAAAGATTTTTAATTTCATGTGATCCCAGCTGTTGATTCTTTGAAGTATTTCCTGTGTGATCAGGTTTCATTCATAAAGTTTTTGCCTACACCTATGTCTCCAGGAGTTTAACTTACTCTATCTTGCAGCAAATTAAGCGTTTCTATTTTTATATTTAGATCTTTGAGTCATTTCAATTTCAGTTTAGTGCATGGTGAAATATATAGGTCTACGTTCAGTTTTCCCAGCACCATTTATGAAAGAGGCTTTCTTCCTGTGAAGGTTTGGCCTCTTTGTCAAAGATAAGGTAGCTAGGTGTGCTTGGAGTTATTTCTCTATCTTCTATTTGTTCCATTTTTCCTTGGGTCCGTTTCTTTGCTGATATTATGCTGTCTTTTATCAAGGGAGAGTTGTAGTTTAACTTAAAATTGGGTATTTTGATAGTTCCTCCCTTGCCCTTGTTTTTGCTGTTCTAGATCTCTTGTGCTTCCATATGAATTATAGGCTTCTTATCTCTAGTTCTGTGATGTATATAGTTCTGTTTTGGTTGTACCTTTCTCTGGTTTTGGTATCAGGGTAATGCTTGCTTCCAGGAATGACTTTGGGAGCATTGCTAACCTTTCAATTTTGTTAAGGAATTTGAGGAGTAGTAACATTAGATCTTTTTTAAAGGTTTTGAGAATTCAGAATGAATCTGTCTAGACCTGGGCACTTCTTTGTTGGTAGTTTTTCATTTTGAACAGAAGAAGAAGAAAAATAAAAATAAAATAAAGTTAATTCTTCAATTTCATTGACTGATATTGAATTTATTAGAATTTTTATATCTTCTTGATTCAGCTCTGTTAATTCATACATATCTAGGAATCTGTCTGCTCCTTCTGAGTGTTCCAACTTTTTTTATTATAAAGAGAATAAAAAAAAATAAGGACAACATAGACAAAAACAAAACAAAGCAAAAACAAATAAAATGATACAGGATTTTAAAACAAAATGATAGGAATTAACTATGGTTGTTATATTACATATTGTTATATTCAATAAAGTTGCTCAGATTACCAGATGTAAGAATACAAGATTGATCAAACTATTAAAGAGAATAGAAAATAACAAAAAAAACCATTAGTAGTGATACAGAGCTTCACCAAACAAGGTAGTAGGAATTCACTGATGGTTGTTATATTGCATACTGTTGTTTTCAAATTAGTTGTTCAGATCACCAGATATAAGCATGGAAAATTGGTCAAAAAACATCTAAGCATTAACTGTTCCTTTCAATAAACCACCAGATATTAGCAGTATAATTATCCCAGCTATCATTTTATATATATATATA
>NW_004955557.1:1637753-1650140 GCF_000276665.1 Chinchilla lanigera
GTATTTTCCCCCTTCCTTCTTTCTTTCTTTTATTTACTCTTTCAGGTTCTTACACTAGGGAGACAATACGATGTTTACACATGTGGGTCTGATTTACTTCAGTTATGGGTATGGTCTCTAGAAACATCCATTTACCAATAAAAGCCTCGAGTTCATCTATTTTTTTTTTATAGCTGAATAATACTCTATAAAAAATCACATCTTTTTCATACATTCCTAAATTGGTGGGCATTTGGGTTGTTTCCAAGATTTATCTATGACAAATGGGGCTGCTATAAACATGGGTGCACATATATTGCTGTGGTATAATGTTTTTAATTCTTCTGGGAAAATACCCAGAACAGGAATACCAGGGTTAAGTGGGATCTCCAATGCTACTTTTGTGAGGAATCTCCACAGGAAATTCCACAATGGTTTCACCAATTTACACTCCCATCAGCAGTGGAGAAGGGTTCCTTTTCCCCCCACAGTTCCTCCAGCATTGTTATTGGTTGATTTTTTGATGATAGCCATTCTTTCTGGGGTGAGATGGAATCTCAGTGTCATTTTAATTTGCATTTCTCAAATGATCAATAATGTTGACCATTTTTTCATATATTTATTTGCCATTTGTATTTTTTCATCTGAGAAGTATATATTCATCTCAGATGCCCATTTTTGGATTAGGTCTTTGAATTCGAGGGGGCTGATATTTTTTAATCCTTTATATGTTCTAGATAGAAGTCCTTTGTCTGAGGGACAGTTGGCTAAAATGTTTTCCCAGTTTGTGGGTTTTCGTTTTACTCCGTTGGTAATGTCTTTTGATGTGCAAAAGCTTTTCATTAAGATGAGATCCCAGTTTTGATTCTTTGAAGTATTTCCCATGCAGTTTGGTTTTGGTTCATGAACTCTCTGATATCTTTAAGATTTCTACCTATTTTCTCTTCCAGTAGTGGTGATAGACATGGGTCTAGTTTTAGTGTTTGGCATGTGGAGAGCCAGTTTTCCAGCACCATTTATTAAAGAGGCTATCTTCTTCCAGTGAACATGTTTGGCCCCTTGTCAAAGATAAGGTGGCCGAGTGTGTTTGTGGTTTTGCCTGCATCATCTAATCTGTTCCACTGATCTTCAGATTTGTTTTTTTTTTTTTGGCCAGTACCATTCTGATTTTATCACAGTAGCTTTGTAGTATAATTTCAAGTCAGGGGTTGTGATGTCTCCTGCCTTTTTTTTGTTGCCCAGGATTGCTTTTGCTATTCTAGGCCTCTTCAGTTGCAGATAAGTTTTAGGAATGTTTTTTCTAGATCTGTGAGGAATACTGATGGCATTTTAAATGGTATTGCATCGAATCGGTACACAATTTTCGGAGTATGGCCATTTTCACAGTGTTCATTCTTCCTATCCATGAGGAAGGAATATCTTTTCATTTTCTGAAGTCTTCTTCAATCTTTTTTTGCAGAGTTTTGTAATTTTCACTGTATAGATCTTTTACTTGTTTTGTTAGATTGATTCCTAAGCATTTCATTTTTTTGGATGCTATTGGGAAATGTATGGTTTCCTTATTTTCTCTCTTATTGGGTTTGTTGTTTGTATATAGGAATGCTATTGATTTTGGGGCATTGACTTTGTATCCATCTATGCTACTGAGTTTGTTGTTTAATTCTAGCAGTCTTTTGGTGGAGTTTTGGGGGTCTTCTATGTAGAGGATCATGTCATCTGCAAATAATGTTAACTTCACTTCTTCCTTTTCTATCCTTATTCCTTCTATTTCTCTCTGTTGTCTAATTGCTCTGGCTAATGTTTCCAGCACTATATTGAATAGGAGTGGTGACAGTGGACATTCTTGTCTTGTTCCTGATTTTAAAGTGAGAGCATTCAGTTTTTTCCCATTTAGCATGATGGCTGTTTTGTCATGGATGGCTTCGATCGGATTGAGGTAAAGACCATCTATTCCAATTTTCTATAGTTTTTTTTTTTTTTTATCATGAGTGAGTGTTGGACTTTGTCAAAAGGTTTTTCTGCAGTTATTGAGATGATCATGTGGTTTTTGTCTTTCACTCTGTTGATATGGTGTATCACCTTAATTGATTTGCATATATTGAGCCATCCCTGCATTCCTGTGTTGAATCCTACTTGGTCATAATGTATAATCTTCTTGATGATTTGCTGTATTCTGTTTGCTAGTATTTTATTAAGGATTTTTGCATCTATATTTATTAGGAAGATTGGCCTGTAGTTCTCTTTTTTGGTTGAGTCTTTCTCTGGTTTTGTTATCAGGGTAATACTTGCCTCCAGGAATGAGTTAGGGAGAATTCCTTCCCTTGCGATTTCATTAAAGAGTTTGAGAAGAATTGGCATTAAATCTTCTCTAAATTTCTTATGTAGTTCTGTTGTGAGTCCATCAGGACCTGTTCTTTTCTTTGTTGGTAAGTATTTTATTATATTTTCAATTTTGTTGGCTGATATTGAGTTATTCAGTTTTTATATTTTCATCATTTAGGTTTGGTAATTTATGTGTATGTAGGAATCTGTCCATTTCTTCTGCATTTTCCATCCTATGAGAGTAAAGGTTTTCAAAGTAGGTATTGATTATCTTCTGAATTTCTATGGGATCTGTAGTGATTTCACCCTTTACATTCCTTATTGCATGAATTTAATTTTTTTTCCTTTTTTTGGTAAGGTTGGCTAAGGGCTTATGAATTTTATTTACTTTTTCAAAGAATGAACTCTTTGATTCATTAATTCTTTGTATTGTTTTCTTGGTTTCCATTGTGTTAATTTCTCCTCTTATCTTTATAATTTTCTGCCACTTTGGCTTTTGTGCTTGACTTGCTCTTCTTTTTCTAGAAGCTTGAGATGCAGCATTATGGTATCTATTTGTGCTTGTTCTGTTTTCCTGATTTGGGAATTCACCTCTATAAATTTCCCTCTGAGGACTGCTTTCATTGCATCCCACAGGTTTCTGTAAGTTGTATCTGCATTTTTGTTTGTAAATATTGCTTAATTTCTTCTTTAATGTTATCTGTGACCCATTTATTGTTCAGGAGGCTGTTATTTAATTTCCATGTATTTATGGAGTTTTTACAATTTCTTTTGTCATTAATTTCCAATTTCATTGCACTATGGTCTGATTGTATGCATGGGATAATTTCAATTCCTTTGCATTTACTTGAGCATGTTCTATTTGCTAGTATATGGTCTATTTTGGCAAGCATCCCCTGTGCAGCTGAGAAGAATGTGTATTCTCACGTTGTTGGGTAGAACACTGTGTAAAGGTCTATTAAGTCCATTTGTTCACAAGTTTGGTTTAGTTCTGCTTTTTCTTTGCTGATTTTTGGTCTTGTTGATCTCTTTGTGATAATGGGTTGTTAAAGTCCCCTGTTAAAATTGTGTCATGGCTTATTTGATATTTCATGTCTGTTAAAATTTGTCTTATATAGTTGGGTGCTCCCACATTTCGTGCATATATATTTGTGATTCTTATCTCTCTCTCTTGCAATTTTTCTTTTTCTTTTTCTTTTTTTTCTTTTTTTTTTTTTTCTGGTACCAGGAATCAAACTCATGACCTTGCGCTTGCCAGGCAGGTACTGTGCTGCTAAGCTAAATCCCCAGGCCACCTCTTGCACAGGTATGTAGTGATCTTCTTTATCTATTTTGATCATTTTTGGTTTGAAGGTCACATTGTGTGCAAACAGAATAGCTACCCCCACTTTTTTCTGGGTTCCTGTCACATTGAGTATTGTTTTACATAGTTTGACTTTCAGCCACTGAATTTCCTTTTGAATTAGATGTTTTTCTTGTATACAGCATATTGTTGGATTTTGTTTCTTGATCCACTCTACCAGTCTGCTTTTTTTTATTGGTGAACAGAGACCATTTGCACTGATGGCTGTAACTGATATGTATTAGCTTATCTTTGTCATGTTATTTTCTTGCTGTTGGTTCCTCCCACTTTCCCTCTGTCTAACTGCTTGCTCTGCTTGGTGATCCCTTCCTATTGCTATCCTTGAAATTTTCATCATTTTAATCTCTTTCTAGAATATCATTTTGTACTCTTTGTAGGGTTGGTCTGGCACTCATGAATTTTTTTCAGTTATTCTTTATCATGGAAATAGTTTATTTCTCCATTAATTTTGAAGGATAGTTTTTCAGGATACATCAATCTGCCTTGGAAGTTGTTTCCTTTGAGGACCTGAAATAGTTCACTCCAAGCTGTTCTTGACCTGAGAGTTTGTGTTGAGAAATCTGCCATGATTCTGATGGCTTTCCTTTATAAGTAATCTGTTTCTTTTCTCTAACAGCTTTTAATATTCTGTCTTTTTGCTGAATTTCTGGGATCTTGATTATTATACGTGAAGCTTTATTTTGGTTATGGCTAATTGGAGTTCTATATGCCTCACGTCTGTAAGTCAGGTTCTTTTCCCATGATTGGGAAATTTTCTGCTAGTACTTCTGCAAATAGTCTTTTCATGTCATTTGTATTGACACCTGCTGTTTTGTTCACACCTATTAATCTTACACTGTTTTTCTTTGTGTGAGCCTGTAGCAGTTGAATTGTTACTTTCTGGTTCTTTGTTATTTTAAGAGATCCTTCCTTTCATGATCATTAGTTGCAGTGCTGCCTTCAAGGTCTGAAAGTCTATCTTCAGCTTTGTTTTAGAGACTTTGTCAGCTTTCAGTAAATTTTTCATTGCCTGGATATCTGTTTCAATCTGTTTCATGCATTCTTCTTCTCTCTTTTATTGTTCATTCAAGGTTTCCATCATTTTTCTGTGCTCCTCTATTTTTTTTTTATTTTAGTCTTCTTCAGATGTACTGAGCAATTCTTTCATTGTTGTTGTCATTTCTTTTTTTTACCTGAGAGATTATTTCTTATCTGATGTCTTCCATGGCATGATGGAGTTGTTTCTTTACTTCACTTGGCATTATTTCAGAAATTTCAGGTGTATGCCTTCCAAGCTCTTCTGTGTTGATGTCTCCTGGACTTGTTTTTGGTGTGCTAGAGGTCTGCTCTGAGATTACATTTTGCTTCTTCATTTTCTCATTTTCATAGATTTGGAGGTTTCCTGGAGCTCAGCTTCACTCCTGCAATGGTATGGGAGTGGCAGGGCAAGGACCCCAAGGTCCTTGGTGTTCAGCTTGGCTCCCACAATGATATGGGGTTGGGGGGCATATGCTGATGCTCCCAAAGATTTCTGGGGTGAGCCTGGCCCTCATACTGGTAGGGGAGGCTGGAATGGCTCACTAAGATTCCTGAAGCTGTCTGGAGTTTAGCCTGACTCCTGCAAGGGTGCACAGGGGTGGGACATGGTTACTGAGGCTCCTGAAGCTGTCTGGACCCCAGTCCAGCTCCCCTGCCAATGGGGGAGGTGTGGGGGCACAATCAGCTGTGCCCCTGAAGCTGTCTGGGTCTCAGCCTGGCTCCCATACTGGTGAGAGTGGGGAGGGGGTGGCTCAGTGAGGTTCCTGAAGCTGTGTGGGGTTCAGCTTGCCCCTGTGGTTGAGTGTTCCATCTTATGAAAGTACAGATGGTCCTGTATTTCTGTAGGTTCTATTGTGATTTTGCTCTTTTCATTCCAAACTGTGTGGATGTGATTCTTTTCTGGCCTTTTATTAATAAGTTTGGCTAAGTGTTTGTCTATTTTATTTAATCTTTCAGAGACCCAGCTCTTACATTTATTGATCCTTTTTATTTTCTTAGTCTCAACTGTACTAATTTCTGCTGTGATCTTTATGATTTCTTCTCCTATAAAAGTTCTGTGTTTAACTTACTCTTCTTTCTCTAGAAGCTTTAGGTTCAGCATTTTGGTTATTTATTTAAGCTCATTCTGTTTTTACTTTTTCTAAAAAAAATTTTTATTAGTACATATTTGCATTTCACGCAGTTTGCAATCATTTGAGGGAGTGATTACATGTACATATCGCAGGTTGTTTTTTTCTAATCCCCTTTCCCTTCGCTCCCACTCCTTCCACCCTTTTCTATTTCCCCTATCACCTTCTACATACTTCTTGATATTATTTGTCTTATCTCATAAGGTTATTTGTTTGGGCATGCTCTGTTTTCCTAATGTGAGCATTGATTGCAATGAATTTTCCTCCTAGAACTGCTTTCATAGTATTCCAGAGGTTTTGTGGAGCTGTACAGTCATTGTCATTGACTTCCAGAAATTTTAAAATTTCTTTGTTTTCTTCTGTGCCCCACTGATTGTTTAGGAGTATATTGCCAATTTTTCAGTAGGTTTTGTTTTTTCTAAAACTTCTTCTTAACTGATTTCTGTTTTCATTGCACAGTGATCAGATAGTATGCATGGGTTGTTTCTTTACTCTGTTGATGATTTTCTTTGCTGTGAAAAAGCTTTTTAATATGATGAGATTCCAGTTGTGGATTCTTTGTAATATATCCTTAACAATCACGACTTTTGTTCATAAAGTCTTTACCTAGGTCTTCAAGAGTTCTAGCTATTCTATCTTCCAGAAGATGTAGTGTTTCTATTTAATAATTATATCTTTGATCTGTTTCAATTTTAGTTTAGTGCATGCTAAAAGATATGGTTCTATTTTTATCTTCAGCATGTGGAAATACAGTTTTTCCAGCATTATTTATTAAAGTGCTTATGTTTTTCCAGTGAAGATGTTTGGCCCCTTTATCAAAGATAAGTTGGTTGAATGTGTTTGGAATTATTTCTGCTGTTCTAATCTGTTCCATTGATCCTCAGATCTGTTCTTTTTTCCAGTACAGTGCTGTTTTTTAAAATCACAGTAGCTTTGTCATATAATTTCAAGTGAAGGATTATGTTGCCCACTGCTGCTTTTGATGTTTTAGGTCACTTCTGCTTCCAAATAAATTTTATGATTTTTAAAAAAAATTCTGTGAGGTGTGCTACTGGTATTTTGATTAGGATTGCACTACATCTGCATAGCAATTTTGGAAGTATGGCTATATTCACTATATTTGTTCTGCCTACCCAAGAACAAGGGATATGTATTTTAATTTTCTGATATCCTCTTCAATCTTCTTTTTCAGAGTACTATAGTTTTCAATGTAAAGGAGTTTCACTTACTTCATTTTTTTGGTGCTATTGTGAAAGGTTTTGTTTCCATAATTTCTTAATAATTGTTTAAATGCTATTGATGTTTGAGTGTTGACTTTGCAAATAATTCATAATTGCTTAAATGGTATTGATTTTTGAGTGTTGACTTTGCATCCAGCCATGATACTGAATTTGGTTATTATATCTAGAAATCTTTTGGTGGGCTTTTGAGAGGGTCTTTTATGCAGAGTATCATATCATTTGCAAATAATGATAATTTAAATTCATTCTTTCCTATCTTTATTTCTTTCACTTATCTAATTGCTCTGGCTAATGTTTCCACAAATATATTGAATATGAGTGGTGATAGTGGACATCTTTGTCTTGTTCTTGTTTTAGAATGAAAACTTTCAAATTTTGATCTTATATTATTGTACTGGCTGTTGATTTTTTATAGATTACTTTAATCAGATTGAGATAAAGTTCATCTATTCCAGTCTATTTAGAATTTTTATTCTGAATGGGCATTGGACTTTGTGAAATGCTTTTTCTGTATTTATGGAGATGATCATGTGGTTTTTGTCCTTGATTTTGTTACTATGGTGTATCATAATTATTGATTTGTGTAGGTTGCACTGTCCTTACATCTCTGGGATGAATCCTACATAGTTATGGTGTATACTCTTGATGATTTGCTACATTGTGTTTGCCAGTAATTTCATTGAGGATTTTTGTCTGTGTTCATTAGGAATATTGGCTTATCATTTTCTTTTCTCACTGGATTCTTCTTTGGTTTTGGTATCAGGGTAATGTTTGCTTTCAGTACTGACTCTGGGATTATTGCTTCCCTTTTAATTTCATTAAAGAGTTTGAGGAGTAGTAGCATTAAATCTTCTCTAAATTTCTTGTAGAATTCAGCAGTGAATCCATCAGAACCTGGACTTTCTTTTGTTGGTAGGTTTTCATTACATCTTCAATTTCATTGACTGGGTTACTTAGAACTTTATATCTTCTTAATTCAGCTTTGGCAGTTCATATGTATCTAGGAATCTGTATATTTCTTCCTCATTTTCTATCTTAGAATACTGGTTCTTGAAGTAGGTATTGATGATGACCTGGATTTTTGCAGGATCTGTTGTGATTTCACCCTTTTCATTCCTAACTGCATGGATTTGAGTCTTCTCTTTTTTTGATAAGGTGGACTAAGAGTTTGTCTATTTTATTCAATCTTTTGAAGAAACAACTCTTCAATTCATTCATTCTCTGTATTTTTTGTAGTCTCAACTGCATCCATTTCTGCTCTGATCTTTATAATTTCCTCCCTCGTATGAGATTTGGGCTTGACTTGCTCTTCTTGTCCTAGAAGTTTGAGGTTTAACATTAAGTTATTTATTTGAGTTCACTTTGTTTTTATTATAGGTAAATTCACTGCTATAAATTTCCTTCTCAGGACTGCTTTCATTATTTCTCATATGTTTTAGTGTGTTCCCATTATGTTTAAAATTAGAAACTCTAATTTCTTTGTTAATCTTATGTGTGACTCACTGGTTTTAATGCATGGTGTTATTTAATTTCCATGTATTTATGCAGTTCTTGTGCTGCATTTTGTCATTGATTTCCAATTTCATTGCACTATGCTTTGATAATATGCGTGGAATAATTTCAATTTGTTTGCATTTACTTAAGCATGTTTTATGAGCTTGTATGGTCTGTTTTGGAGAATATTCCATGTTCAGCCAAGAAGGTGTATTCTGATGGGGGTGGAACAGTGCAGGTATCTACAAAGTCTATTTGTTCAAAAAGCTTGTTTCATTTTTGATATTCCTTTGTTAATTTTTTTTATCTAGTTGATCTGTCTGTTTGTGACAGTGGGGTATTTCGGTCCCCTGTTACAATTGTATTAACACTTATTTGATTTTTCATGTTCATTAATATTTGTTTTATGTAGTTAGGTGCTCTGTTATTTGGTGCATATATATCTATTATTGTTATCTCTTCCTCTTGAATTGTTTGTTTTCAAGGATATAGTGACCTTTTTTGTCTATCTTGACCAATACTGTCTTGAAATCCACTTTCCCTGCAAGTAGAATAGCTTCCCCTGTTCTTTTCTGGATTCCTGTCACATAGAGTATTGTTTTCCATCTTTTGACTTTCAGAATATGAATTTCTTTTAGAATTGAATGTGTTTCTTATATGCAGCAGATTGTTTGATTTTGCTTTTTGATGCATTCTGCCAGTCTGTTTCATTTGATTGATGGGTTGAGAACATTTATATTGGTAGTTATAATTGATAAGTATTGACTTATACTTGTTATGTCTTTTCCTGTTTTTGGTTTATTTTTTCCTCCCCTCTTTTGAATTGCATGCCTCACCTGGTAGATTATTCTGTTGGAGTTCATGGAATCTTAGTTCTTGTTATCACTTTCTCAAATTCCTTCTGAACAATTTGGAATGCTGGTTGAGTGATTTTGAATTTCTTCAGGTGTTCTTTGTCAAGGAAGTATCTTATTTTGAAAAATAGTTTTGTAGGCTACATCAAACTGAGTTAGAGGTTGTTTTCTTTTAGGGCCTGAAATACTTCATGCCAAGCTCTCCTTCATTTGAGGGTTTGTGTTGAGAGGTCCACTGTGATTTTGATGGGTTTTCCTTTATAGGTGATTCGTTTTTTTTTCTAACAGCCTTTAATATTCTGTTCTTGTGTTGAAGTTCTGTAATCTTGACTAATATATGCTTATGATTTTTGTGATCATGGTTAATTGGAGTTCTGTATGCCTCACTTAACTATGTGTCAAATTCCTTTTCTATGCTTGGGAAATTTTCTGCCATTACTTCTGTGAACATTTTTTATCTTATTTGTGCTATATTCTGCTTTTTCATTGACTCCAATCAGTCTGTCATTATTCTTCTTTGTATTTTCTAGCAGCTGTTATATGATTTTTTTGTGGTCCCTTGCTATTGTTAAGAAATATTTCTTTCCATGATTACTAATCACAAACCTGTCTTCTTGATCTGATATTCTGTACTCACATAGGTTCATTCTGCTTTCAAAAGTATTTTTAATCTGCTGGTTACCTGATTGAATCTATTTCATAGATTCTCTTTTTTTCCTATGGTGGGCATTCATAGGTTCCATAGTTTTCCTACACTTCTGCATTTTTTTTTAGCTGTATCTACTCTAGATTCACTAACCATGTCCTTCATTATGGTCCTCATTTCTTTATTTAACAGATAAATTATTTCTAATTTTTTTTCTAGAGCCTCATTCATCTGCTTTGTTACTTCCACCATTATCATTTCAGAGAGTTCACGTGGGTGGCATTCAAATTTTTTTTTACCTCATTGCCCTGTAGTTTTGTCATCAGCAAGAGGAATGTAGATCCCTAGAACCCAGCAAGGATCTGTAGTGATTATTGGAGCTTTGGAGAAAGCAAAGAGAGGGACCTCAACACAGAAGAGAGAGCAAATGGTGTTTTCTCCATGAATCCCAGCTCACAGAGTGAGAGAGGCAGCTCAAACCTACAGAGGTATGGTGACTATGAGTGATCCCATAGGCCTCCGTGGAAAATGCACCAGTGGAGATGAGTAGTGGATGCTGTGAGTTGCAGTGTTTGGTGAATGATTAAATATTTTAAACAATGGTAAAATTGCTCTATTGAGGGCATATTTACTGTATACAACTTTCTCATATGTTTTAGACTTTGTTATATAACTGCAAATCTAGTTCATACAGTTAAAGATGTCAAGTTAATAGTTATACTTTGTCATTTTCTAGTCTGTGCTTGATGCTATTACTATTACAGATTGTACTACTTTAGCCAAGGTGGCATAGTTGTTCTAAACAGTTGTTCTTCCTTGTATGCCAAGATAAAGATTGCTTGATGGTCATAAACAATATTATAGGTCCTCAATAGAGTGATTTTACCCTTGGGGAGAATATTTAAATAGGATAAAGAGGAAAAATAGAGGAGTAGAAGAGAAAGGTATTAGAAGCAAAGCTGAAAGGTAAAGGAAGCCTATTCATGCTTTGGGAAACTGGTGGAAAAAACAGGAAGGAGAGGAAGAGGGAAGAAACAGAAACAAGAACAGATCAAAACCATAACAATGTTCGCACTCAAATAAAAACAGGAATAAATAATCAAGAAAAAGCAAGAATTGAAGAAAAGTAGTGTCCACTTCTGAGCATGTCTCTGCTGTCACTGGTAGACAGTGCGCAGTTCCATTTTGGGTGATCTCAGAAAGCCTGTACTAGAATTTTGGCTGAGTGGTGGATGATCCTTGTAGGCCTGCACTTTCCTTTTTTTTTGTTTTTTTTTTTGTCTTTTTGAGACAGGTTCTTGCTATGTAGTTCAGGCTGACCTTGAGCTCACCTGTAGCCCAGGCTGGTCTTGAACTCATGGCGATCCTCCTTCTTCAGCCTTGGATTACAGGCATGTACCACCACACCTAGCAAGCCTGCCCTTTTAACTCCATTGAATTTCAGTCTGACCTTGATTTCTATCTGTGATGCTGAGACCCAAGTTATTCATCCCACAACACTCTGGGTGCCTCTTGCTGCCTTGAAGTCAGCTCCCTGACCCTGATTTTCTCCTTCAGCTGTGCTTTACCCTGACACTGGTAGCTGCTAGATGGAGCCAACTTGAGGTTTCTCTGTCCCATATTCACCTGGCTCCTTGCTAAAATGGCAATCAGCCAATCACTCTCTCTTGGGTATGTTTGAGTTGGATTGGAATCATTCACCAACAACTGCAGCTCACAGCATCCATTGCTCATCTCCATTGGTGCATTTTTCTGTGGAGGCCTGTGGGATCACTCATAGTCACCATACCTCTGTAGGGTTGAGCTGCCTCTCTCACTCTGTGAGTTGAGATTCATGGAGAAAACATCATTTGTTCTTTCTTCTGTGTTGAGGTCCCTTTCTTTAGTTTCCCCAAGGCTCTAATTCTCACTACAGATCCTTGCTGGGTCCTGGGGACTCACTTTCCTCTTTCTTCTCTTCCCTACATTGCTATATTCCAGCATCTGGACTTCAAATCTCAAAAAGGTTGATTTTCTGTTGCTCATCACTTCACCATCTTCTCACCAAAATTAGTTTTAGAAGTTTCAGTCCATGGTTGGTAGCTCAAATGAAGAAAAGGCGTGATAAAGGACCTGGGTTGAGGTTACATCATGGCAGCCAGAAAGCAGCTAATTCTCTTGAATCAAGAATTATATCTTTCTTCCAAAGCTCAGACAATTTTAGAATACTGATCTCCCCTTACAAAACAGGTGAATGAAAAGTTCACTCAGGATGCCAATTATGCAGTATACTAAATGTGGTATAGTAGGAGAAGATTCAGACTAAGAAATGAAATCATATAAGACTATGGGATCTGCCTTT
>NW_004955557.1:1657296-1673109 GCF_000276665.1 Chinchilla lanigera
GCTGCCTGGGCGCAAGGCGCGGGGGGCTGGGGGAGCCTGCTCGGCCGGCTCCGAGGGCCTTTGTAATTCTATTTAAATATATTAGATTTAATAGATTTAGGTGAAGAATTGACATATATGAAGAATTGCTATGGTGCTACTTTAGCAATAAAAATTTCTTCTATGGATGGAAAGAGCCAAATCTTATCATGAGCTATAACTTTTACCTAGTAATAATAAAAACTATATGCAAGAGTAAAGGGAATAAACTTCATTGGTTTTGTCAGTTGTTTGAAGTGGTTTTTAAAAAAGGGATACTAGAATTAGTTACTAAGTTAAATTACTTTTGCCAAGAGTAATTGTGGAAAGGAGAATCTGCTTTATGTTGAATGTAAGACATTATTTTTCAATCTTTAATTTTTTTCATCTGTCTGTATCCTCAGGAAACCATTAATTAATCTTTTATGTTAAGAATATGAAAATAAAAAGAAGTAGTTTTGGTTATTCAGGAACAAACAAGGTACTTGGGCAATATCAAAATTTACTTTAGATATTCTTCTGAACAGCCAGTAATATAACTTTCTGTGATAACAGTTGTTATCCATCAGGATAATTTAGTTGTGTACAATTTCTAAGATAGCACTAACGAGAGCCAAAATATTTCCTAAAGTGACTGATAAGGCAAGAGAGACTCCATTTTTCTGTTTTTAACTCCATATTAAGAGAAATCACTTAAAGTTCACTTAAGCCATTGTTCACCCCAGTTGCCTTGGTTAGTTATCAACTCAGAGCAGAGTCACAAAATGGGAACAGAACAAACAGGGCAAATTAAAAAGTGAGCTAAAAGTTAAACTGCGATGGTCATTTGGAGTACAGTTGTCTGACCTTCTGGGAGATTTAAACTTTGTGATAATTGTGTGACATTCTTGTAAGATTCCCCAAAATGAGATAATGGTTACTATAGAAACCTAAAATGGCACAAGCTTGTAATCCCAGCACTCAGGAGGCTGAGGCAGGAGGATCCTTGAGAGTTCAAGGCCAACCTGGGCTACAAAGTGAGCTCAAAGCCAGCCTGAACTGCATAGCAAGACCTTGTCTCAAAAAGACAAAAAACAAAAAACAAAAAACGAAAAACCTAGAATGTACTTAAACTAAAGTTGAGACGCAGATCGGGGCAGACATCTTCTCTGGCTCCTGGTTAGAGACTGTCCATCAGCTGGCTAATAAAGCTTTGTTTGTTCCTGCCTTGTGAATGCCTTTCTTGATGAACTCACTTGCATATCAAATGGAGACCCCAGCAAGATTGATTTCACAAAGAAAACAAACAAACAAATAAACAAAACCCTTGCTTGAGAGGCCCTATGCCTACTGGCCTTGCCAGTCACTCTTTGGGTGGCAGGGCACCCCAGCTAATTTCATAATTTTTTTTGTTTTGGGTACCAGGGATTGAACTCAGGACCTTTTGCTTGCCTGGCAGGCGCTTGTGCCACTGAGCTATCTCCCCAGCCCTACCTCAGCTGATTTCAGCTGGCCACCTGGGGATGACTGTGTACCAAGATGCTAAGGCTGTGTAAACAGAATGACAAATCCCACTCTCTGACATAGGTGAGGTTTTAAATTGGATTCTGTTGTTTGCCTTTGGTTTCTTCTTACAGACTGATAATTTGATGGGCCTGGGCTGCCAGACATGGTAGCCGTCTGGTCTCAGCATGGCTGAGAGTCTGTTCAGAGTTTGTCTCTGAGTTTGTTTATGATTTGGTCAGTTCTGAACTCTAAAATCTTTTTTTCAAATAATGTTGGAGGTGATTCGTGATTCCTGGGATTGTTTTGCTCTGTTTGTCTGCTCTGTGTTTGTCTCCCAAATGTGCACTTGCTTTCAGGCCAGTACAGCCTTTGGCTGTTGTTTGGATTGTTGACTGAGTTGGGGAGGAAAGACCTGCTAAGGTAAACTGTTCTTTCTTTGTTCCAAATTGAGGTATCATGTGTTCAACGAACTGTAAGCTCACCATTTTGGTTTATGTCTGATTAAAAATTTTGACAAATTTAAAGGTGATGTGTGTTTGTGCATTCTCAGATCAAGCTCTGGTAATTAAGAAAAGGTCCCTTAAACAGAAAACCTCTGTTTTGCCCTTGGCACCTGAGAAAGATGATCCTTTTGTTTCCCAACTCAGCCGTGCCCCCATCCTGCACACCCACTTGCTTGCCCAGTGGGAGATTCCTCCTCACCTGCGGCACTGACCCTGTGGCTCTCTGTTCTCACTGCTGCGGGCAGCTTTCCCCCAAGCATATGGCAGATTTGAATGAGGAAGTCTACTCTTCAGGTCTGATCCCAGTCTTGCATCTCCGGCAGGCTGCTTTGTGAAGCTGGGAGGAAACCCTCATTCTGCAATTGGAGAACTTAAAATCCCCCTTTTTGGAGCAAACTCAGGCTTTACTTTGCTGGAAGTGGTGTTTGAGATTCACCACCCCACCTGGGGTGACTGTCAACAGATAATGTTAACTTTGTTTTGTTAAGAGGAGTGAGAAAGGATTTTAAAGGTGGCTGAGAAACAAATGAGATTAAATACGGGAAAAATCAGGCTTTGAGGAAAGGGCTTGTTTCTGTGGCTTGTCACCTCACTGACCTATGTAAGGTGACAAAATTGTCACAAGCTGCAGAAATTGGAAGGTATTACAGAGATGAACTTGAACCAGCTGATACAGATTGCCCAAAATTTGTTTCATGACAAAGAGGACACAGAATGGAAGTTTGAACAGGAGCAGAGGAAAGAGATGTCAGCAGCTTACAGGAAGGTGGCACAGTTGAGAACTAGGGAGAGAGAAACAAGGGTAAACAAGAAAAAGGCCTTCACATTCCCTTGAGCCTGAACCAATGTGCCTGCCTCTAAAGAGGGAATATTTCTAGCAAGAGTGTCCAAAGCTGCTAGACAGGGAGAGAAGAGGTAAAAAAAAAGTGTTTGTGGTGGAGTCAGGGGAAGTTTCAGATTGACGGAGTCATGGGTCCCTGGCCCTCAGCCCTGAGGAACCCATCCATGTTAACTACAAATGTAGGGGAAAAACCTGTTGGATAAATAGACATTTGTATTTCAGCCACTCTTAAGTCAAAAGAAATTATTATGATTCAATTGGACCAAAATGTATTTGAGTGCACTCTGATTTTATAAGCAAATTGTCTTGTGTATTTTTGTTTGTTTCTCTGTCCAACCTGTAATTGTTTTATTTGAACTCAACACATTTTTCTTCTTTTTGTATTTTTTTTGTAATTTTGAAATAATTGTCTAAAATTTAATTTGGCTTATAGATGAGCATCTTCTAAGTTAAAGATATGCTTCCACCGAAAGTTGCCAGCTGGTCAAAATGATGTTAAAATTGGTTTTATAAATATAATGCTTATTGTTGTTTATGTATTATGATTTGAGAGTCTCTCATTGTTCAGTATTGAGATTGTGTTTTCATGGATTATCAAAAATTTGTTAAAATAATTAAACAGAAATCTATTAGGGTAGGGAGAGATTATTAGACAGGACTCCAACTGATGAATGGAAAGCAGCTGCTTGGAATAACATTAACTGGTTTTTGTTCATTAATAAGGAACTCCAATAATCTCCATAACCTTATGAGAGACACCCAAGTAGATATCATTCAAAACGTATTACTGTGTTGTGTTTATGTTGGCCATTGTCAAAAGGTTAAGTTTTCAAAAAGGAGGCAGTAGGGTTTTTCTGATTAAAAAATGCTAATGGTACAAAACTAAATTAAGAAACAAAACAATGACAATTCATTATTGTTAATTCATGGCATATTACATGTATTCATGCCTTCCAAATGTACAGTATTCTAAAATGTAAAACTGGGATTGTTTATAGTGATAGACATTTTCATTCAGATTCAGACATCTGCCTTTCTCTTGTGCTCCAGATATTTGTGATAAGAGGTTCATGTCAAGACAATATGAGGTCATCATTCAAATGATAATTAATAATGAAAACCATCTAAATTATTATTAACACTAATTTGAGATGAAACATGATGACCTAGAACGATAGGCATCTGGTCTTTTCAAAATGCCGAAGCTCTCTTTCATGAGTAATTTTAGAGTTAACTCAGTATTAACTTCAATTTTGCTTTGTGTTTTTATTACTATACTCTTGTGGTCAATAAATGCCCTGGTTGTAACCCTTCATCCTACTGTACCCAAACCCTATACCTTGGTTAGTCAGCTCCCACTTACTCAAACTTGGTATACTGTGTTGGATTTAAAAGATGCTTTTTTCTGTATTTCTTTGTTTGTTGCATCCCAAGAATTGTTAGCTTTTGAATGAGAGGATCCAGAGGGGGTAACAAAAATGTACTTTACTAAGGGGACCTGATGGCCCTGAACCTTGCCTCCCTTTTACCAACATCATTGGAGCCACCAGAGCACGACTATGTGAAAACAGTTGAGGCCATCTACTGAGCCAGACCAGACCGACAGGACACACGCCTCCCGACCGCTGACTTGACACTGTTCTTGGATGGCAACAGCATGGTAATCAGTGGGGTTAGGAGGGTGGAAACAGTTGTCACCCTTGAGTAGACTGTCCAGTCTGACCCTTTGTCTCTTGGAATGTTAGCACAAAAGGCCAAACTGATGGCACTTATTTGGGCTTTAAAAATAGGATAAGGTAAGCCTGATATGCCTTGCTACTTTAAAGGGGCCTCCTGACTATGGGGGACAAGGACATTAAGAACTCGCAGGAGATATTAAACTTGTTTCAGCCTGTGTTGTTGCCTACCAAGGTAGCCATGATCTATTGTCCAGGCCATCAGGAAGAAAATTCCTGAGAGGCCCAAAGAAACCGAGCAGCTGATTTAGCAGCCAGATAGGCTGCTGTTGGAGACTCACACCCTGTGGCCTAGGCTCTAGTGGCCCCGCTCCTCAAGCCACCCAAATATTCCGAAGCACTTAAGTGGGCCACTACAAAAGGAGCTACAGAACAAAATGGATGACAAGTTTTTCCAGGAGGAAAGATGTTCCTTCCTGAGGCTGTAAGACATTTTGTGATCCGAGAGTTGCGTAGCCATATTCACTTGGGAAAGACAGCCATGGCAGAACTGCTTGGCCATCACTTCTTTATCTCTAGACTTTGGACTCTGTGCACATCTATGGCGGGCAGATGCATGGCTTATGCTCACAACAATCCAGTTTCTTGTCCATAGAAACTGCCTGGAGTCTATAGACAAAGAAACACTGATTTTTGAGTTGAGGTGGATTGCACAGAAATCAGACGCACCCTTGGGAACAAGAAGTATTTGTTGGTCCTCATTTGCATTTATTTGGGCTGGGTGGAGGCCAACCCCACAAGAACTGAGACATCTGGAGAAGTGATAAAAGCTCTGATGGAGCTAGTTATTCCTTGGTGTGGGCTCCCTGTGGTGGTGGGTTCAGGTAATGAGCCTGCTTTCATGGGTTAAGTGGTTTACAGCCTTTCTGCAGCCTTAGGGCTAAAATGGAAGCCACACACCACCTACCGGCCACAGAGTTTCAGCCAGGTAGAGGTACAAAATTGGATTTTAAAGTCTACCCTAGCCAAACTGTGCCAAAAGATTGGGGCAAACTGGGTGACTATGTTTCTGATGGCTTTGCTGAGGTTCCGATGCACTCCATACCTGGATGGGCTCACTCCATTTGAGATCATGTTTGGGAGGCCTCCTCCACTTTTGCCCATTTTAGGACTACAAGAGATAAGGACTCCTGATGGACTGGGGGAGCACCTTTGTAATTACACCACTGTGAGCCCCTGAGTGGACTCTATTCACATTCAGTGAGCTGAGCTGGCCTCACTGCAGCTCCTGTGTGACCAGCAAGATGTTATATTTGTAATCCCCATATGTAAATTTCGAAACCACCCCTGGTAGTGAGACAAAGCAAATCCTGAGACTCACCCTTTCCCCAAATGACAGATGCAGAAAAAGTCAATTAGAGGGGATAATGATGACATGAACTTGTAAAGTGGGGACTCTCTATGTGCCCCAAAACAATGGGAGAAAGATGTGGAGGGAGTTCAAAATGTAGTCAGACAGGTACACAGCCAGGTTAATTCTTTGGCAAAAGTAGTGTTACTGAATAGAAGAAAACTCAATTTACTCTTCATGGAACAAAGGGGGTTATATGCTGTCCTTAAAAAATGCTATCTTTATGCAAACAACTCGGGAGTCATCATAGATACACTTGACCGGTTGGATGAAGAAGCAAAAGAAAGGAAAAAGACCTGTTATGCCACCAATGGTGATATAAAGACCTCTTCAACTGGGGCCTGAGATTAACCTCCCTAATTGCTGTGATCACAGGGCCCTTACAGATTATTGTGGTGCTTCTTACTTTTGGGTTGTACATAATTAATTGGGTTAAAAATAGGATCCAAAACAATGTGAATGGAGCACAAATGACGGTTCTAAAGAAAAACACCAACTATAGAGTGGAGACCAGATCTCCAAATATGTGAAGGACTATATATGTCCTGAAGAATGAAAATATGTCCTGAGGGGGGAACGATAAGACAAGAAAGACTCCATTTTTCTGTGTTTAACTCCATATTGAGAGAAGTCACTTAAAGTTCACTTGAGCTGTAGTTCACCCCAGTTGCCTTGGTTAGTTATCAACTCAGAGCAGAGTCATAAAATGGGAACAGAACAAACAGGAGAAATTGGAAAGTGGGCTAAGAGTTAAACTGCGATGGTCATTTGGAGTTCAGTTGTCTGACCTTCTGGGAGAAGTAAACTTTGTGATAATTGTGTGACATTCTTGTAAGATTCCCCAAAATGAGATAATGGTTACTATAGAAACCTAAAATGTACTTCAACTAAAGGTGAGACCTAGATCAGGGTGGACATCTCTGGCTCCTGGCTAGAGATTGTCCATCAGCCGGTTAATAAACCTTTGTTCATTCCTGCCTTTTTGGTTTTCCTGTGAATGCCTTTTTTCATGAACTCGCTTGCCGTATCATGACTAGTTATCAAGCAAAAGTGTAAAGGCAAAGTCCTGCAGATACAAATTTGAGTGTCACTTGAGAAAGTGTTCCTTGTAAATGTTTGACAAAATTTAGGCAGTGGATTTGTGCTATGAATAGAAGTACAAATAGAAATATATTCTTGTGATTTAGTAGAGTCATCACAGAAGGGATTATATATGATGCATATATTATATATAGTGAAGACTGTATGTATTATATGTGTAGTGAAGTAGTGAGCACAGAGGAATGAGAAGTTAAAGACTGTCTTTTGATTTATCCAGAGTAACAGAACTCTTGGGTACAAAGCTCTCCAAAGAAAATATTTTGAGTTTGCCTTCTTAAAAACACTTTGGTCTTTTTCTACCAGGTAAAGAAAATCTAATCCAGATTGTACATATGAAATAAAAATAGAATAAATGAGCTTCTTTTCCTACAGCTGGTGTTATAGTCCTTACTGAAAAAGCCCCACATATTTATATGGCTCTGAGATCTAATCTCACCATTTCACATTTCAGGATTTTCCATTATGAGTCACTAACATGTTAGTAAGAGGTAGCCATTGAGAGATATATTTAATTTTCTTAAAAGACCAATTAAAAATTAAAATTCAAAATCAGGTTACTAGCATGAAAATGAGGACATTTTATAACAAAGAAAACCGAAGTTTACAGGATGAGATGAATACACAAGACCATTTATATTTATTCTGGTGACTAAAATACAGATTATTCCTTTCAGAAATTATATTTTTAAGATACTAAGACCATATTTGCTGATTAAAATACAAAGTTAAGTGTATAATGAAAGAAAGTCTGGATAAGGTGATAAGGTCTTAAAGGACTGTTGATGGCCAAAGGCATATATGTCAGAAGATGGCACATCAATACCACTGGATATTATACTGCCATTGGGACTTACAAACATGAAAGTTTTTCTAATATCAACATTCTTAGGTACTATACAATGTTTTTAACATGTTTTGACTGGAATTTTAGGTTTTAGGGTGTGGTTCATGTGCTCATATAGTTAAAAATTTTGAGCATGCAGTTTGTTTTTTATTTATTTATTTATTTTTTTTGGTTTTTCTCCGGTACCGGGAACCGAACTCACGACCTTGCACTTGCCAGGCACGCGCTTTTTGCTGCTGAGCTAAATCCCCAGCCCCTGTAGTTTGTTTTTTAAAATGAATAAAAACTCATTAATAATAAACACTTGCTTCTTTTCTTTCTCTCTCATTATATGTACCTAAGGCTACTAAACATAAAAAGTTCTCCTATTAACAAATTTTTAAAGTGTACAACACAATACTGTTAACTATGGTCACTAAGATGTACAGCAGATCTCTAAAACTTTTTCATCTTATATAACTGAAATGATAGAAAAATGGTTAGTCAGAATAGTGTAGTAAATTAAGAACATGAGTTGCGGTAGTAGACTGCTTGTGTTTGAGACTTTGTTCTGATGCTTGCTAGCTGTCTAACATTGGACAAGTTACTAAATCTGTTTGTGCCAAAGTTTTTAATTCAGTAAAGGAGAAATAATAATGGTACATATGTCAAAGGACAGTAATAAGCATTAAATGCATTGGTACAGGTAAAGCATTTAAAACACAGTACAGCACATAGAGCTCATTAAATGTCATTTAAAGATGTAATTTCCAATGTCAAGGAATTGATAATCCACAAAAATCACTCTACTTTGGGAGAAAATACTAACACATATGAGAAATTTGGAAAATAAGTATTAAGCAGTACAGTACAGAGTATAAATACATAAGGCATGAAAGAAGAATAAATTCATCGTGGGTTTGCAGGTGAAGACTTTGTGGTATATTTCTGTATGGGGTAAGTGGGACTTTGAGTAGAAATGAGAACATACTAAAAAAACTAGAAGTAGGAATAAACTAAAAGACTCTTTTTCATTTTAAAGGGAAAACCCTCCCCTAATTTCTAAACAAGAGAATAGGAGGGTAACAATGGTTAACACATTGCATAGTGTTATATTTAAATTAGTTACTCAGAGTACAAGGTATCAGAATTTAATTGTCCAAACAATATTAGCACAAACCTTTCTTTTCAATGAATTAAGAGAAATTAGTAGTATGACTATCTTAACTTATATATATATATATATATATATATATATATATATATACTTTCCCCTTCTTTTCTCCATTTCCTCATTCCAGTTTCTCTTTCCTTTTGAAGTTTCTTCCCATTTTACAATATCTATTTTACATTTTGGATCTTACTCTTTCAGCTTCTCACACTGGGGAGACAATACAATGTTTACATATATGTATCTGATTTATTTCACTTATGAGTATGGTCTCAACTTGCATCCATTTGCTGATAAAAATATCCAGTTTATTCTTATTTATGGCTGAGTAGTACTCCATTGTATAAAAAGACCACATTGTTTTTTTTATCCATTCTTTGGTTGGTGGGCATTTGGGTTGTTTCCAAGATCTAGCTATTAAAAATTGTGCTGCTGTAAACATGGGTGCACATGTATCGCTGTTAAAATACTCTTTTATGTGCAATACAATTTAACTATGGCCATATTTTAATGATTTCAAAATTAGAATATATGTAGTAAAGATGAATCTGGATATTTAAGTAATGAAGCCACCTATAAGTAGTTTAGAATGACAACTCATTATTTACCTGTAAGGCAATACTTTAACATTCATGATCTCATTTGTGTTTCAATATGACATATAAAAGGCAGGACAACTGTCATTATTTCCATTTTACAAATGAGGAAGGTGTTTGCTTAATGTTATACAGTCAGTAGATAATAGAGACCAAGTTAGCATCCAAGTCTTCTGGCTTACAATGTAGTGCTCTTCTACAATACTGTGTTGCTTGCTGACTAGCAGGAGGATTAGTAAATGAGCAACGAACACTGAATTGTATGGAAAATATTATATGAGATCTTTGTCTCAAGCAAGGAAAAAACAATATACAGTAAAAGCATAAGTAATGGCAAATCTCACGTATGTTAAACAAAAGTGGGTACAAGTTATTATTATGCCTTGGAATCCCTTTATATTTTGTGATTTTTTTCAACGGATTGCAATACTAGAAGTGAAATAAAAATGATGTATATAAAGCAGATTCAGATAGAACTCCTTTGGACTTTTCCTATCATTTTTCCTATTGTCATCTATTTCTTCTGAGGCAATGTGCTTTTTAAAACACTTAAAAAACAAGTTACACAAGTTAAGAAAAACACTGTACTTCAGCAATAGCTTGCCCAGGAATATATTTTAACCATAACCAAGTTGTCACCATTTTAAAAATAAAGCTTCTCCTGTAAGATAAAAATATTATAAAATATCTTTGATATTTCTGTTGACATGCCCAAAACAAGCAAAAGTATGAAACAGTAATAAAGCTTATAATTAACTTTTACCCACAAATGCCTATGAAAGAACAAAATGTCTTACATATAGCTATACACATGTACATAAATATATGCACTTGAAAGAATTTGTAGCATGGAATTTCAAGATTTTCTTCAGAGATCCTTTGTAGTTAATTTTGATCCTATTAATAGGCATGTAGAAAAGTAGTCCCCTTTTCTTTTTCTTAAGATAATTTTTTAATTAGTTCTGTTCATATATGGAAGTGTCAGTTGTCTGACTTCTTGAGGATTATATGTCATGTAAGGAGAGAAATCCTTATAGAAATCTCACTAGGAATCTCAAAGATGCCACCATTGTTTTTAGCAGACCTGAGGCAGGGGCAGAAGAAAACTGGAGACAAGCTGAGTTTTAATCAGGGTTATCTTCCTCAGTTTCCAGAGTGTACATTGCATGGAGTCTTTAGGGCCATTTCACTGAATACTCATCTGGTCTAGCTTTTGTACATTCTTTTCTGGAAGAAACAGCCCTACTTCTCCTAGCTGGTCAGTAGTTCCAAGTATAAGGTTGCAGTAAATTTTATGTAGCTCTTGGGTTATCTCCAGATCTCACCTGAAGGCATTCATACAAAAGAATATAGGACCATTGAGAATTACTTGATAACTGTAGGTCTTAGAAGTCTAGTTCTTATCTTTTGTAAAACTTATTAGAGGAAGAAAAGCTTGATCTTAATTCCACATTTTATAGTGAAAAACGGCAAATATTCTTCACCTTTTGGCGAATGGTCAACCAACAGTTTATAATTTAGCCCATAGTTGTGGATTGAAGTTTTAACACTTAATATATCTAATAATGAAATGCATAAGATAGATTCATAAGCATATATATTTGATTAAGTATTTGTAAATTATTAGTGGGAAATTTCTTTTTAATTATAAATGATTTAAGAAAATAATTGAGGAACTATTTGCACTTTGTTGCATTGTAGATGGGCTTAAACTATTCTTTACATATTTCATTTCCTTTTTCTGGTAAGGAAGCCTTTTTCTTAGATATGTAAGTCATGCTGGACAAAGAATATTTTCTAAATGTAGACAGTCTTCTTCTAAAGTTCCCTCCTGAAAAGAAATATAGGAGAGGGTCAAAGCAACAATTCGATGCAGCCAGAGACAAGGTTATGACCACTGACTTCTGCATTCTCAAGATAGAATCACAGGGTTTAGTTTCATTATGCAAAAAATGAAGGTGGATGGTGCGTTGAATATGATATGGCATGAAGCTGATTAAAAATGCAGCTGTCACAACTATGATCATTCCTATAGCTCTTTTACGACTGGACAGATTTTTCTTCATTGAACTTTTTAGTAAAGTAAAGATGATCATTGTGTAACAAACAATTATAGTGATGAAAGGGATGATGAAGCCAATGAGTAATGACACATAATGCAAGACCAAAACATGATTTTTAGCTTGATTGTCCTGTGGAGGCTCAAAGCACTTGGTATTATTTTTCTCATCTTGATAAGTTTTGGTCATTAAAAATGGAGAACTGGTCAAAATCACAAACATCCAAATGCCAGCACATACAAACCTGGCTTTTTTCTGGGTAACCAAATTAATGTTTTGAACTGGGAAAACAATTGCAACACACCGGAAAAAGCTCATGGCTGTCATGAAGAAGATGCTACAATAGAGATTAACGTACAAGGCGTAGGTGCTGAGACGGCACAGGAAGTCACCAAAGAGCCAAATGCCTTTGTGAACATAATAGACCACACGGAGAGGCAGCGTGCACACACACAGTAGATCAGCTACAGCTAAATTGATCATGTATACTTGGAAGGCTGATTTCTCATGGTATGTTTTTACAAGAACATAGAGCACAAAGCCATTGCCAAAGAAACCCACAACAGAGATAATGGAGTACAAGGTAGAATACACTTGATTGCGGAACTCATCAATACTGTCATTGCATGCATTATTGCTGGCAGAAGATATTGTCAGATTTCCAGCTTCATCCATGTTTCTCTAGGAATTTCTGCTTGGTGCCTAAAACATATAAAAAATCGTGTAAATTTTTATGACATCTTAAATTGTGAATTATTGTTTTGTTGCATAGTACACTATGTCACCTTTACTAGTGTGTGTTTACAATAGATAATAGTTACATTTGTATTGGAGAGCTGGTACATATATGTAAAATATCTTAATCACTTTTTATCTCTTTACCCTTTCTCTCTATCTTTCTCTCTTCTTCATTTTCTCCTCCATCTCCAAAAAATCCACTGTTTTGTTTTCTATCATCTCTAATTTATTTTACTCTTTTATTAATTTATATTTTAGGTTTTCTATAGAAGAGAAACCATGGGACAATTATCTTTCTGTGTCTGGCTTAATTTACTTAACATTATGGTCTCAAGTTCTATCCATTTTCTTGCAAATAGTATGATTTCATTCTTTATGGCTGAAAAATACTTCATTCAATGTATATACCACTTTTTCTTTATACATTTATCTGCTGATGAGCATCTAGGCTATTTTTAGAGGTTAGCTGTTGTGAATTGTGCTTCTATAAATATGGGCATGCATGTATCACTACTTGTATAGCATGATGTCTTAAACTCTTCTGGGAATATATCCAGGAGGGCTATAGCTGGGTCAAATGGAATTTATATTTTTACTTTTTTGAGAAATCTTCACGCTGATTTCTATAGTGGTTGTATTAGTTTACATTAGTACCAATAATGTATAAGTGTCCCTTTCTCCCCACATTCTTGACAATAGCCTTTCTAAATAATGTTACTTCAAAGAGAATTAAAAAACAATAATAAAATAACAGCATAGACAAAAAACAAAGCAAAGATGGAATCTTAGATTTGTTTAAGTTTACATTTTTGTAATGGCTAAAAATTATTTAATTCACTTATTTGCCATTTGTATTCTTTTGAGAAGTATCTATTCAGTTTATTTGCACATTTTTGATTGGGATATTTGTTTTGGTAGAGTTAATTTTTTGAATTTTTTATATATTTTAGATATTAGTCTACTATCAGAAGACTAACCGGCAGCATTTTACCATTCTGTAGGTTGTCTCTTTATTTGGTCAACTGTTTCCTCTGTTGTGCAGAAAATTTTTAATGTGATGTAATCCCATTTGCTGGTTGTTTGTATTATTTTCTGTTCTATGGGAGTTCTGTTTAAGAAGTCCCTGTCTGTGCCCGGGGTTTTAAGTGTTTCCCTGGTGTTATCTTCCAGCAGTTTCAAAGTGTCTGTTTTTGTATCTACATCTTATGTATACTTTTTGATTAGTAAGTGAAAGTTGTAAGGTGATGAGAGATTCAGAAGCATTCTGCTGCCCAGAGAGGGATTTGAGTCCCACGGGCACCCTGAAAACACTTTTTTCTCTTTTCCCATCCATGTGTGCCTGATGGGCTTCCTCTTAAACTTTAAGACCTTAGCAAAATATATTTTCATATTGTAAGTTGTAATACATTTATATTATTCCATAAATTTTCCTTTTAAATAAATTTATGATTTTTTTCAATTAAGGAAAACGTTGATAGTAGTTTTGCACATTTCTAGCTATTTATCTATTTCTACTCTAAGAGCTTTGAATTCTGTTAGCGAATGAAATATGAATGAAAATACTTGATTGCTTCAAGAAGAGAGCTTCCTAAGTAACATATACAGTACTATGTAAAAATAATCTAATTTGTAATTAGTGAAACTCACTCCTGTGGTGGAGATTCTTAATCTAGAACATGGTTAACTCTTTTTAAAATAGTAGAACACCATGGTTGGAGAAACATTATAGGCCATTTAGTTATTTTAGGGGTGAAATACATTTAAATAATCTGTGTCATAATTTAAGGCTCTGAGGAAAGATGTGGTACAACTAGTGCAAATATGCTTGCTGGTTAAGAAAGTTTTTACCCAACTGTAGCTGTTCATCCTTGTTCTTTTCCTAGATGTATTATACAAATCTTAATATTTTGCCATATACAATAATTTCCTTTATGGCAAGAAGTTGTTACTTGGTCTATTGAATTCACCAGGGCAGTTAATAAAGATTTAGGGATGAGATAGCATAGAATTAGTAATGTCTTCAGTGTTTTCTAGATTCCAATTTTATTTTTTATGAAAGTGGAAGCAACTCATCAATATATAATATGGTAGATTATCTTTAATTGGAGCCTTATTTGTTGTTATTTTACACATGTCTTATTCCCTGGTAAGACAGGAGTTGGGGTTTGTAAGGTAAGCAGACTGCTTGTGTATGCAAGAACTGACAGCAATGTATGGAACCGATCTCTTTTCCATACCAAGGTTACAGAAACAACTATAGAAGTGATTGCAGGTGGAAGACAACTTCCCACGTTTATTACTGCTACCATTTACTTTGCCCAAAGTTAATCCAGTCTTTTTTGTTAATTATGTGTTAGGTGTTTTCCTTTAACAAGGTAGTATAATGCTGTGAGGCCACTAGATGGTGCTGTTGAAATTTTTGCTATAGCTTTTCTTCTCTTTAGCTTTATTAAGTATAATTGACAAACACTGAATATACTTGATACACATGCATGAGATGTACATGATGAACTGATGTAGTATACACTGTGAAATGACTACCACTACCAAGATAACTATAGTCAGTATGATGTACAATACATCCCCAAACTGTATTCATTTATAACTAAGTTTGTACCCCTTGATCAACATCTTGCAAGCCCGTGAAAACCACCCTGCTACCTTTTGCTTCTGATATGACATTTGAACGAACCACATTTGAAAAATACTAGATAATTACCAGAAGCCCTTCCCACCACCATCAATCTTCAATATACTTTGCTACAAATTCTTCCTACAATAAGGTTGTACCCATTGTAGTTTCCAGTTACGACGTGTCCTTGCTTTAAAATTTTCAATATTAGTTTCTCTGATTTGTATGTATGTGTTGAAACATCAAACTGTATCCCATTATTATGTACAATCACTAAATATTAATAAAAATCAGTGATCCTCAAGTATCCTCAACATAAAATCTAGATCTCTTGCCTATTTTTTTTTTTTTTACTTTTATTAGTACATGTTTGCAGTACATAATGATTACACTCACCATCGGGGAGCGATACCTATACATAACACACCCCAGTTCCTTTCTCCTTTTTATTTTTCCAGCATCAGATTCATACATTTATCTTATAAGACCCTATAAAGTTAATTATCATACATAGGCCAAAAACCAGACCAACAGGCCAAAGAACACACAAAACATGCACGACAATTGTACTGTCAAGGCACGCATGCATTGTCCACACTGGACTACAATACCCTTTTTTTCCTCTCCCTCTGTCCTTTTTCTTATTATCTGTCATATACACCTATATATATGTATATGTGTGTATATATATACACACACACACACACACATACTAGCTATATACTATACATATACACACACACATACACACACATATA
>NW_004955557.1:1673209-1725176 GCF_000276665.1 Chinchilla lanigera
ATATACATGGTATGTAAGGTAATACTTGTGCAAATTATCTTGATAGTGGTAGTCATTTCACAGTGTATATTACATCAGTTCATCATGTACATCTCATACATGTGTATCAAGTATATATATATATGTATATATATATATCTCCATACCTGATACTAATGGCTTCTTACAGTCTCTCTGTAATTTACCATTCTCATTACTCTCTTACTTCTCCATTTTTACAAACTCTATGGTTTAGGGAAAATCTGCCATACCGGGAATGTGTGTTACAAGTTTCTACATCTGCTTCTTATTTTTCATGGTATTTTTTCTACCTAGAAGACACTTTCGTTCACCTATGAATATGCAAAAATTACCCATTATTCTGTTAAAATTATGACTTCTTGACTATGCCTGCTCTCAGTTTCCATCCAAAGTAATTTCTATCCTGTTGAACTTCTAGGGAACTGTGAATCTATCTTGCTTATCAGTGATTTGTGTAAATGTAACTTCCCTCTCAAACTATGTGGAGGTTAAATTAAAAAGCATCTAATATAGGCTCTAGCAAATGTGTACCCTGCCCTTAAGTACTTATTAAGTGTCTAGTGAATGAGTAAATGAATTATAGAACAAGTTTATCATTTGAAGGCATTATTTATTTTCTGAAACCATTTATAGTTATCTTCTCATTCTAATATAATTTAAAACCTTTTCCAATTTCAGAGCCTAAAATTGCTGTGTAATGTTGCTTCTTACATATTAACAAAAGTGCTAGACTATAAGATAATCACAAGAGTTATAAAACACCCTGTGGTATTCACCTACCTTCCATTTGGGCCCCCAGATTTCTCTCTCTTCTCTGTCTCTGTTTCTGTCTCTGTCTCTCTCTCTCTATTTTGAGTGGGGAGATCTTTTTCAAATGGATGGGAGGACAAGAAAAGGAGGGAATAGAGAAGGAGGAGAGGGAAAGAGGGTGGAAAAAAAGAATTGGAGGAACAAAGATGAAAATAAAGCTTTTGCAAATGGGAAGAGGACCAAGAGTTTGAAGGAGTGGGGACATGATGGGTAGGGGACAAAAAGAAAGAAAGAAAGAAAGAAAGAAAGAAAGAAAAAGGGAGAGAAAATTAAGATATATTATGTACATGTACCCATGAGAAATGTAATCATTATGTACTGCAAACATGTAATATTTAAAAAAATACCCTGTGATAGTTAAACTGGATTAATAGTATGATTGGCTTGTGAGCCAGCTAAGGAATTTGTAAAGCATACTTCTGGGTGGGTAATGGTGGCATGACCTTTGGTACTATATCTGCTTCCTGACCCTTTTCTTTTCAGTCCTATTCCTCTGTTATGCTTTTTTGGCTACCACAAACTGAGCAGCTTTGCTCCACCATGCCCTGTTGCTATGAAGTTTCTGCCTTGGAGCCAGCTTTCTATGGACTGAATACCATGAAATTGCAAGCCAAATTAAATTTATCCTTCTGTAAGTTGTAGGTGTAACATATTTTCACACAACAGTGGGAAAAGCTGACCAATAGAGAAAACTGATATTAGAGAATTGGGGATCACTGCTGTGACTATATTTCACCATATGTGGTTCAGAAGCCTTTGGAACTGGTTTTCAGGAAGAGTTTGGAAATATTTGGAAGGTGCTGGCTAGAGAAGTCCTGGAATGCTCTAATCAGAGTCTGATGGGTAATTCTGGTTAGAGTTCAAGAGACCAGAATGCTCATAGGAGTGGGGACAGTAAAGGTCAGACTCTCCAAGTTTCAGGTGGAAATGAAGACTTTATTGGCAATTCTACTAGAGGCCATGCATGCTAGACTGTGGCAAAATTGTTTACATTTTACCTGTGTCCTGATGTTTTCCAGGATACTGATTTTAAGGGCAGTGGACAAGTTCATCTTGTGCAGAAAATTTAAAGGCAGCCCAATATTCAGGCTGTGACATGACTTCTGCTGGCTTCTTTTAGCCAGCTTTTTAGTGAGATATGAGAGAAAAAGCAGAGCAGAAAGACTAAAAAAGCTCAAATTTTGGCCTACTATAATGCATGTAAAGTTGGGACTAAAGAATGTGAATTTGGGGAAGAGATTAGTGCCATTATGAAGAAACAAAGGCCACTAGTTTTGTCTCACATGGCCTGAGCAAAACAAAAGAACAGCCAGTAAAACTTAACTCAAGTGACTGTGAGTCATTCTTAGGATTTTTAAAGGTTAATTCTTTAAAAAAGGTTTTTATCTCTGCTGTTTTAAAGTATCAAAGATTTTACTATTGGGATAAATGCAAGAGATGTTGCTTCTCAAGTGGCTCAACCCTGCTTAAGTAGAACCATCAACTGCCTCAACAGTGGCAAAGGGAATCCCTGTGAAGGGGAGATTCCACTCTGATCTCATGGGAGTTTCAAAGACCTAGGTAGAAACATCAAGTGGCTCAACTCCTTCTCCTTAAGAAGCTAGTGGATCCCATATGGAGACAAAGCATCCTTAGTAGGGCTTTCTTCAATGCTTCTATGAAAGATGGCACTTTGGACATACATGTCTGTTTAGTAAGCACTTGAGTCTCATGAGGGATGCTTTGTGGGCTCATTTGGGCTCCTTCTCCTCTTTCTGCATGGGATATCACCTTAAGGAGGAAAAACCTAGTTGTCCCTCTCTATAGGCCCCAAGAGGAGCCATTGAAACCTTATGAACCACACCTTGCAGATTGCACAGACTTTTCAGTTTTATTAGTGGGAAAGGTTTTATCCTGCCAATTTAAAAAGAAATAGCTCATCTACTATTGCAATATGGTTTTAGTTCAGTATGAACAGGAAATGGAAAAGATAGCATGGTAGAAGATATAGGGTACAGTTTAAATAATGAGTACGAGATAGTAGTTTAAATTATGAGACTATTTTTCAGGTAAACTATTTCTGCTTAAAACATAGAAATGGAATTAAACTCCTTATATTCAGGCCTCTGTGACTTCCTGTCTCAGAATATTCCCAGAAACTATGGTATTTGGAGTGACCCCAGAGGAAGAGAGAGATATCTTTGGTTCTGTCCTCAGAGCCCTACTTGTCTCTCAAGGGGTTATTGGTGTCTCCCATCTGTTTAATGAAGAAATTTCAGATGGAATCTCAGACATGTATGACTCAGTTGGTGAACATGGCCTTTTCTGTGTTTGATAATTGAAATCTGGAGGAAGGTCAAAAGAGAAAAGTTAGAATTATAGCTTTTGAAACGCTTTAAACTCATCCAAATTGTCTAAGGGAAAGCTCAAGGTTGATTAAGTTACAAGAAATTTGGGCACTGGGTACATGGCTACACCAAGTCATTGCCAAGGCCCTCCGTCTAGTGTGAAGCTGCCAGTACGCCTGACTCATGGTACTGGGGGCTTGACTGTCCTTGCTCCTAGAAGGGCTAAGCTGCCAAAACCCTTGTTACCTGCTCTGACAAGGCTCAGGGGAACTTACAATGCCCTTGTCCGTGGATATTATGAAGAATGCTGGCGATCATGGGTGAGTCAGTTCAGTTCCTTCATTCTTTTGACTTACTTCTCCAGAAAACCCTCCTCCAGATCTATAGCCATAGTTGGACTGAGAGGACCCATAGTCAGAGATCCTTTACTCCTGCTCTGATGTGCCACTTTGAAGGCTGAATGTTTGACCAGGAATTTCTAATTGTCCCACTGTGTTCTTCTCCATTGCTAGAAAGAGATTTGTTAGAAAAATTGGAGTCAAATTTCAAATTCTGGCAAAGGTCAAAATATATTTTACCTGTTGAGACTATACCAGGTCTTCCTGACCTAATTAGCCAACAGGTGGATAGCCTGCTGCATAGTATAATAAAATATCTGACCTAAGAAAACCTTTCTTCCTGTAAACATTGGAAAAGAGCGGGATTGCTTTGGATGAGGGAGTAGTCTTGAAGGATAATGAGGGATAAAGAGAGAGATAGCCTTGACCCAACAGCTCGGAAAAGAACTCTACCTAGTGGCATACTTTTCAAAAAGTTAGATGGAGTGGCTGCTGAATGGCCATCCTGCCAAAGCACTGTTTCAGCTATAGCTATGCTAACAGAGGAAGACTTTAGGACAAAAATTAGAAGTCTTGACTCCCCTTCAGGTCAGAGCAATTCTTGAGACCAAAGGTTACTTGTGGTTAACAGGGGAATGATGTGCCGCATATCACATTATGCTCTTAGACATTCTGGAGGTTATTATAGAACTTGCACTATTCCTAATCCTGCTCCTCTGATGCCTACAGGCCTAGAAGCTAGCCAATCTTGTGAACAAGTGATCTCTCAAACTTACGCAAGCAGGTGGGATATCAGCAACTTGCCCCTCTGAAACCTAAAGAGGTGTGGTTCAGTGATGAAAGTAGATTTTTGCAACAAGGACATCAAAAGGGAGGTTATGCAGTTGCCATTTCACAATAGGTCGTTGAGGCCAACTTCTCCCAGGGACCTGTGCTCAAAAAACAGAGCTCATAGCTCTACTTGGGCATTGATATTAGGAAAAGGCAAAAGTTACATATCCATACAGACTCCAAACGTGTCTTTCTGGTACTATATGCCCATGCAGCAATCCAGAAAGAAGCTTGCTGATTTTAAAAAAACAATAATCTATAAAACACAAGAAGGAAATTCTGCACATTTTAGCAGGTCACCATCATTTACTGCATGGGATCCCCAAAAGACATGTCTAAAGTCTCCTTAAGAGATCAAAAGGCCGATAGGGAGGCAAGAAGGGCAGCTCTATAGCCCCATACTGCTCTAACCTTACTCCTTATTTCCAATGAACCATTAAAACAAGTCTACAACTCTGAAGAGGATAAATGGACCTTAGGAAAAGGAATTAATAAGGGACCCTAGTGGTATTTATGAGACAAATTGGTTCTTCCCTAAGAGATACAGTGGAAAGCTATAAAAACATTTCATGATTCCTTCCATATGGGAAAAGATGCTACCTTGGAAATGTTCACTTGAGTTTTCACAGGATTAGGACTAGCAACAACTGCTAAATAGGTCTGCACAGCCTGCCCATTTTGTGCCTACAACAACCCAAGCCAGCCCAAACCACCTCCTTTATTAGAACCTGTACAGAGGAAAGGAACATATCCTGGAGAAGACTGGCAATTAGACTTTAACCATATGCTACCAGGTAAAAGATTTAAACAGATATTGGTCCTAATTGACCCCTTTATAGGCTAGATTGAAGCCTTTCTACCCATTCAAAAAGGGCTACAGATCTAGTCAAGGTACTTCTTAAAGAAATCATCCCTAGATTTGGACTACCCCAGTATCTTCAGAGTGACAGAGAACGTTCTTTTACTTCCCAAATAGGGGGTGACAAAGGCTTTAGGAATAAATTACCACCTGCTTGAAAAACTGGCTTGCCACATGCAGAAGACTGAAAATAGACCTATGTCTATCACCATGCACCAAACAAGTCAAAATGGATCACAGGTCTCAATATTAAAACATAAACACTAAATCTACTGGAAAAGAAAGTAGGTAAAAATCTTGAAGACATAGGGGTAGGCAGAGAGTTCGTGAACAAAAACCAAACTGCATGGGAATACTTCAAAGAATCAACAACTGGTATCTCATCTTACTGAAAAGCTCTTGCACATCAAAAAAATCACCAGCAGAGTGAAAAGAAAACTAATAAAGTGGGAAAGAATTTTAGCCAACTGTCCCTCAGACAAGGGACTTCTATCTAGAACATATAAAGAATTAAAAAAAATCAGCCCCCCCAAATTCAAAGACCCAATCCAAAAATGGGCATTTGAGATGAATACACACTTCTCAGATGAAGAAATACAAATGGCAAATAAATATATGAGAAAAAGTTCAACATCATTTGTCATTTGAGAAATGTAAGTTAAAACAACACTGAGATTTCATCTCACCCCAGTAAGAATGGCTATCATTAAGAAATCAAGCAATAACAAATGCTGGTGAGGCTGTGGAGAAAAATGAACCCTTCTATACTGCTGCTGGGAGTGTAGGCTGGTGAAACCACTGTGGAAATCAGTTTGGAGATTCCTCAGTAAATTAGGACTAGAGGTCCCATTCAACCCAGCTATTTCCCTTCTGGGTATTTTCCCAGAAGAACTGAAAACATAATATCATAGTGATATATGTGTACCCATGTTTATAGCATCACAATTTGTAATAGCTAAATTGTGGAAGCAACCCAAATGCCGATCTACTAAGGAATGGATAAAAAAGTTGTGGTATTTTTATATAATGGAGTATTACTCAGCTATAAAGAAAGCTAAACTCAGGGCTTTTCTAGGTAAATGGACACAACTAGAGAGCATACTCATAAGTAAAATAAATCAGACCCACATGTGTAAACACTGTATTGTCTCACTAGTGTAAGAACCTGAAAGATTGAATAAAAATTAGGAGGTATCACAGACATTGTGAAATGAAAGGAAAATGCTCAAAAAATAAAGAACAACTGGGATGAGGGAAAAGAGAAGTGAATGAAGGGGAAAATTATGTTTATACTTATACACGGGATAGCTAACATAGTTGTACTACTGACTTCTATTGCTTTATTGAAAAGAACAGTTAATGTTTAATTGTTTGATCAATCTTACATATCTATATTTGTTTACCTGAGTAACCAATTTGAAGATATCAGGATGTAATACAACAACCATTGTTAATTTCCTATCACCTTGTCTGAAATTCTGTATTGCTTGTATTTTTTTGTGTTATTTTGTAAATATATGTGTTTGTTAATATGTTTTCATTCTTTTATTATTAAAATAAAAAAGGAATAAAGCACCACCTTCATTCCACTTGGTGGCTTCAGTATTCTGGAAAGGTAGCTCCAACCAGACCCTAAAGTGAGGCCTGACCAAACTTTGCCAAGAGACATCTGAGTTCTGACTCTGATTGGTACCAGTAGCACTCAGGAAGATTCATAACATGCCCCAAAGCTGAGCTAAGTTTGAGTCCATTTAAGGTGTTAAGGAAGGCCATTTCTATCCTCTGCTATGATAGTAGAGCCAGAGACTGTGAGACTCTTACAATATCTCATTAATCTGGGCTAAGTATAACAAGCTACCCAAATGTATGGAGAGCCTTGCCAGCTCCTGGCCCAGGGGTACCACCTAGTGTCCACCCTGGAGACTGAGTGCTCATAAAAATTTAGAGAGTGGTAACACCAACAGACCAATTAAAGCCAAAATGCAAAGGTCCATTTTCAATGATTATTGCAACATTCATTGCAGTAAAGGTGGCAGAGATAGATAATTCAATTCATCTTTCTAGATTAAAGGTAGGCCCACCTGAACTGTCTAAAGAACATGATCATTCAGTAAGAAAATCTACTCCTGTGAACCTCTGGAAGACTTGGTATTTCTCTTCAAAAAACAAGACTCTGGTGCTACAATAGATAAGTAAACAAGACCTTGCTCAGGCCATGGATCTTAGACTTTTGATAATTTATCTGACACACTTCTCTAACATACGTTCTTCTCTACAGGAAGCACAGAATTCTGACCTGGCCTTCATATCTGGGCTAATAGTAAATTTTCTTTCTCTTGTCTAACAGGCAGCTTGAGGGTCACTCTTTTCTCATTATTTTCTAACAGTATTTTTCCCCTCAACACAGCCACAAGCCACACCTCAAGGTAGTTGGAGAATACATGATCCCAATAGGTGGGGTCTACAGCCCATCCCAGCTTGAAGAAGCTATAGAAGCCAGAGACTTAGAAGACAGAATCTATGGAAGACAGAGAGCACCCCAGAAAGGTTTATGTGATTTGTCTCTCACGGGCAAGTGATGCAGGGGATAAAATGTGGCAAAGATTCCTGGAGAAAATGAGTGGGGCTTGTCAAATACAAGATCCTAGAGCAATGCCAGGACCCCATATGTAGGAGTTCTTGTGATTTCTCATGAGGTGTGTATAGCATCAAAGAAGACTAGATGCCACTAGGAGCTGCTAGCATGAATTCCTATGATAGCCCATACCACATTTCTCAGATCAGTATGTACTATTATTTTTGTTTTTACTCTCTTTTTCTCTTTGGCCCAAGTTTACTCTGCAGAGGTAATTTCTTCCATACCCATTCAACCTGCACTTTTCAAATAAAATTTGGGCACCATTAAAAACAGGCAGGGGTAGTCCTACAGCCCTTCAAGACCCTAGACTTATTCGCAAGCCCTGAGGAACCATTCTGGTCCTTCTTCAAGGGGTGCAGTGACAAAGCTATAAAAAAAAATCCTACATGGGAAATAGTCACTAGAATTTTCACAGGATTAAGTAGAACACTACTCCTGAGGACCTCTGGGGGAATGAAGCTCCTCTTCAGAAAGCAAGACTTAAGTATTTTTCTGGGTGCAGTTAAGTAGAATCACTGATGACCTTAATTCACCACAATTTAAATGGGTGCCTGTACTGAAGCTCCTGTTTTTAATTGGATCCGTTATGTGGGCTATCTTGCTAAGGTTATGGCTCTCAGGCTTTTGATAATTTAACCTCACTCTGCCATACTTTGTCATCCACAAGAAGTGTGGAAATCTGATCTGCTCCTCATATTTGAATTCTAGATCCCAATATAATAGTAAAATTACTTCCCCTCATCAAACAGACAGCTCAGTAGTCACTAACTGTTTTCTCACTGTCTTCTGACAGTTTTTTTCTTCAACCCAGCAGTGAGCCACAACACCCCAAGCTAGTAGGACAGCACATAATCCAGCAGGTAGGGTCTACAGCTCCCTCCAGCCTGAAGAAGCTATAGAAAACAGAGACCTCTACTCCCTTGACCCCCCATAAAGAATTATGTGGATATGTGTCTCTCAGAGGAAAATGAGACAGGAGATTAGTGTGTTGCAGTGATGACTGGGGAAGCAGGTGTCACATGTGATTTACAAATTCCCAGGACACAGACATACAGCAGTTCCGAAAAGCCTACATATGGAACTCTTGTGAGAAGTAGAGTAGATTTTTGATAGGATGGCATAGATCTAACATCAGCCTGAAGAGTAGGTGATACAGAAAGGACAGCCCACATTGGGTTTGTGCCACTGTGTTCTGTCTTGCATGGTGGCCCACCCCTATGCTGTAGATTGTACTTCTTTTCCAACTTTTACTTGACCCAAACTTGCTCTGCAGAGCCTGTTTCTTTTCCTACTTTTAATGAAACTTTGCTACTGTTAGAAAAAAGTAGGAACCAAGTATTTTGGATGGAGACAAGAAGAAAGATGCCTTCAGGGCATCTTGGGAATTGGCAAGACCATATCCACTGCAACCTGGAGGATGCAAAAGTGTAAACCTTTCATTTTAGGAGAAAACCTGAGATCCTCCTGCTTAAGAAGGGCCTCCTATGGAATTAGTTCCCTGGGGTTTATTTCCCAGTGCTCAGCCATCCAGGCACTCACAGGCCATGTCATCCATGGTCCAAGGGGGCCAGGTTACTGCTTGAGCTGGCAGCAGACCTTGGCATTGTTCACATGATGTTAGTTGTTCAGGTATGCAGAAGGCAAATGTTCTGGTATTGTGGAGGGTCCCACCAAAAATTTAATGGAAGGCATGGGAAACCAAGCATTGTATCTACAAGAGGTGGGTAACATGAAGCTGTGGGTATGAAGCTGAAGATGTGTTGGAGAACACAGAAAGTCTTAGATTCCAGGAATGTGGAATATCTTCCTAGGAATGTTGTAAGATGAAGAGCAGAATCACCCCAAGATAGAGGCTGTGTGGGCTGCAAGGCCATAGGGGTGGTACTACTCAAGCCCTTTTGGAATTCAGATTTCATCATCATGTGCTCTGGATGCCAGATACAGAGCTACAGGACTTACTGCTTGCTTTGCACTGTTTTGTCTTGGTTTGGTCTTATTCTTTTCAGTGCCCACATTCATCCTTTTTGGAATGGGAATGTCTTACCCTGTGCCAGTATATACTATGAATATGTAATTTGCTTTTTGAATTTTATAGAAGTTCAAAGCTAAGAGTTTCCCATGAGTTTCAAGGGAGACTTTGGACTTGGACTTTTGAGCAATGATGGAATTGTCACCATTTTGGGGAGGGTATTAGTGACTTTTTGGCTGCACACAGGATAGTTATGTCATGTTAGGTGGAATTATGACCTTGTGGTATTTTGGAGTTTAAGTATTACTTAAGGAGATGTGTTTGGGAGTCAAATTGAGAAGGGGTTGAATGTGATGTTAAAGCTGACTTGTGCGCCATTTAGAGGTTATGAAAGCACACTTCTGGGTGTGTCTGGGTAAGTAATGAAGGTATGACTTTAGATACTACATCTGATTCATGGTCTTATCCTTTCTGGTGCTCTTCCCCTGCTCTACTTCCTGCCTGCCATGAACTGAGCAGCTCCACTCCATCATACATATTCACATGTTTCTTCTTTGGGGCTAGCTGATTATGCACTATATCTTCTCAAACTGAGCCAAATCAAACCTCCTCTTTAAGTTGTGGGTGTCAGGTATTTTTCCACAGCAATAGGGTAAAGCTGATTATTTTTCATCTGTTACATACTAAAATGAATTGGAAATTGTCAGATATCGGAATGAAAGATGCCAAATAAAACTGGTAAATATAGCAATAAAAATATACAAAGAAATAAATGATGTTTTGTTCCTTTCAAAAGTTCCCCAGCCTTTATAGACCAAAATAAGCTTTTCTATTAATTTCAACATTTAAATTATTCAATTACAAATAAGTCATCAATGATATATATTAAGCTATAAAAAAGAAGACTGTAAAACTTGCAAAGAAGTATTGAATCTTAGAGAGGTAGAGAACCTCTTTAAGTATCATTTCACAGATGATGAGGTGATCTGTCTGAAGTAGCATTTAATTTACTTTTTTTTTTGGGACCGGGAATCGAGCTCAGGACCTTGTGCTTGCCTGGTAGGCACTTATGCCACTGAGCTATATGGCCAGCCCCTTAATTTACTTTTATATAATTTCCTGTGATCCTCCAGTGATGTGAACCCCACTAGATGGATTCAGAAAATTTCTTTGGATACACAAAGTGTGTAAGAATCCATTTCTTCCTTCAAACTGGGATGAAGAGTAACTCAGAAATATGGAAAAGTTATAATACAGTATAAAAAGAAATAGCACAAAACAAATGAATCATTAATTGATTAATGAAAGTAAGCAATAAGCATAATTGATTTTATTTTTAGTACAGTTGGTGAAGGACCCTTTGTTAACATAATTGCAAGTTGAAAAAGCAAGATTCATTTTGAAAAGGGAGCCATACCTCTTTCTGGCACTATAGTACTCTTCACAAATGTTCCTTATTATGGTCTTCAGTGTTTCTTACGCTGTAATGTCAGAGGATACCTATGCAGAAATTGTAAGATTGAAAAGGAAGTTAATGATCTTAGAAGCAGTGCAGGAGGATCACAAAACTTAGCAGCCTTAAGTATAGATTCAGAGTTTGTGATGGGACATCAAAACTTTACTGACAGATTTAGGGCTAGGTATTGAATTCTGTGACTCCTTTTTCACTTTTTATCAAGTTTTACATTTGAAATGGGGAGAGGGAGGCTCTTAGACTACAGACTATGACTGTTTACAGATGTTTGCCCTTGTGAGCACACAGTTTCTATCTAAAGATGAATGTAGTAATATAAAATATTCCTCTGTGAAACCATGATATTATCATATTTTCTATTATAAATATTTCATTATAAAGTTCTAAGAGGAAATAGTTTGCAAATTCCTATCCAGAGATCTAGTTTGCTAGGAATGGGAGTTAGAACACAGTATATCTGTCTGAGATGGCTTAGGAAGAGTTTCCCTTGACGGGAGAATGTCGTACAGGACCTTGGATTCTTCTCCTTATAAACTCATAATATTATTTATTGTTTATATCACTGGTGTGACATATACACATTAAAAACTTACTACTTTATAACCTTGTACAATTAACTTTTAATTGATGTATATCTCTTATTTTCAGTTAAATTATATCTGAGAACCTGACAAAGTATAATGAATCTTCAAAAATGGACAGAGAAGGGTGTTCTTGAAGCAGTAGCAACCTAAATTGTTTTATTCTAAATTTTTGTTGTCTTATGGCAAAACTTTCATTCCTGCCTTCAAAGTTCCTAGTGGTCAATATGATCAATTTTCTTTATGTGCGGTCTTATTGTCATCAAAATAAACACCTTCCTCCAGTTTATCCTTAGCAAGGAGAAAGAAACTAGAACTCTACGGAGAAAAAAGAAAATCAAAAGAAGAGTAAAGGAAGTGAGAAATATAAAACAGTATAGTTTTAAAAGTAGCAAGTTGAACCCATTACTATAATATTGCAGTTTGAGAAACATCCTGTACTTTATTTTTCAGAGCTTCAACCTTCTTTCCCTCTTCAAATTCTACCCCTTTCTTCAAGCAAGACATTGACATAGGTAAACCTACTATAATCTGGGTAGGGCGTGTGTTTCAGGTGTAGAATTACTCAGAGTTGGCATTTACATTTTGTTAATCAGATGGTAAACTTTTACAAAAAAGTTTGATTAGCTTTTCTGAAGTCTGTATACATCAATAAAACTAAACTGACTGAATGTTGAGTGTATAAAATTCTTTTGTGACCCTAAAATTATGTGATTCAGTTCATCTAATCCATGAAGAAAACTAACTTCAGTTCTATCATAGCTTTTTGTTTATACATAGCTTATATTTCTCCCTAGTGTGGAATGAGAAAGTTTATGGATTTCTAAAATCCACCTAAGAGAAGTGTAATATTGCCAGACTAATGCACTAACTACATCTCCATTTGCACAATGCCAGTGCAATTACAATTTAGCCCAACATGTGCATGCACAAGTGAATAAATGTGACATTTTCTGGGCAACAGTGTAGTGGTTCATCCAGTTTGGGATTTTGAGGGATCTTCTATCATTACTTTAGGAATTCTTAGCCTTTCACACCGAAGGCACTCAATACCTTTATTCCTTGCTCCTCTGTCTTTTTCAGTTTCCTTGAGGACTATTTTCTCTGACAGGAGGTTCTGTCAATATTTGACCCTGCCATTTGTATCTGGGTGACTGGGCGAAGATGAAATGAGGACGTTAAAGTATCAAAGTGTGTCTTCTATTTCAATTGTTTGATTCAGTAGTTACTCAGATCTTTTATTTGGCTTATGTTAAGTCTAATTCAGTTCAGGCCAATAAATATTTATGAAGATCTTATTCTTTATTTATTGTAAAGAGAAAAAACACCCAGAATTTCAAAAGAAGATAATATGAGGGTAATAATGGCTAGTAATTGCATATTATCTTTAAATTAGTTGCTCAGAGTAAAAGATATAGGCATTTAAGTGTTCAAACAATATTAGCACAAGCCTTTCTTTTCAATGAACTAAGAGAAATTAGTAGTATAGCTATCTTAACTAATATCTATATATTTATATCTGTATATCCTTTTCCCTTCCTCTTTTTCTCCTTTCCCTATCCCAGTTTCTCTTTTGTTTTGAAGAGTATTGTTCCATTTTATGGTATCTATTGGACATTTTGGATCCTATTTACTCTTTTAGTTTTTCACACCAGAGAGACAATACAATATTTGCACATGTGAGTCTAGTTTATTTCACTTATGAATATGGTCCCAAGTTATACCATTTACTGATAAAAATCTCCAGTTTATCCTTCTTTATGGCCAAGTAGTACTCCCTTGTAGAAAAAGATCACATCTTTTTTATCCATTCCTCAGTTGATGGGCATTTGGGGAGACCCTATTCTTGTAAGGAAGATGGTTCTCATTCATTCTCTCTCTCTCTCTCTCTCTCTCTCTCTCTCTCTCTCTCTCTTCTTCCCTCCCTCTCTCATTCCCTCCCTCCCCTTAGCCTCTAACCTCTATTGAACCTGTAACATGATCAAGCTCTAATGAACAAGATAAATAAGAATGCTCAGAGCTGCCTGGGAACACTGGAGACCAGGCATTCCATGAAACACTGATACCACGGTTTGCCTGTGTGCCTTCCCTGCTGCATCAGCTGTCTGGAGAGCCCAGACACTGTGACCTTTGATCTGCTGCCATCACAGTTCACAGCTGAGCCCTGAGAGAGCCAGGTACATTCCATCAACTTCCTGGGGACAATAGTTGAGGGATCCTATGATCCTGCCATCATTGCAGTCTGTGTCTTGGCCCTGTGGGCACCCTAAGCTGCCTGGGGACACTGGTCCAGGCAGTTCCCAATCACCTGACACTGTGGTTCATATCTGGGCCATGCACACACCCTGTGCATGCCTGAGCTGTGTGGGAACACTGGAGACCAGGGATCCATTATCCCATGACACCATGGTTCTTGTCCAGGCCCCATGCATATCTTTGGTGCACCCTGAAATGCCTGAGGACCCTGGTCCAGGTGATCTGTGATCTGCTGGCACCAAGGGTCAGGTCTGGGCCCTGTGTGTGCCTTCAGCTGCCATGTACAGGTGGTACATGATCTGCTGCCATTGTGCTTCACTTCTGAGACCTGGCAGAGCTGGGTACACTTCACCAACTGTCTGGTGACCCCTGACTGAGCAGCCCATTTCCCTGGCCACAGAGGGGAAAGCCTGACCCCCAAGAAGACGAGGGACACTAGAGACCTTTGCTGAGCTGCCAGGGAAGTGTGAGACTAGGTGCTCTGCCTCCAGCATCAAAAATGACAAGATGAAGGACCAAAATGCAATCTCAGAACACCAATCCACCCAGAACAAGTCCAGGAGACATCAACATAGGAGAAATTGGTAATCACACACCTGAAATCTCTGAAATGGGAAGTAAGGAAACAGCTCCATCAGGCCACAGAAGAAATGAGATCAGAAATAATCTCTCAAGTAAAAAAATGAAATGAAAATAATAATGAAAGAATTGCTCAGCACATCTAAAGAAGATATATATACATATATATATATATGTGTGTGTATATATATATATATAAATATATATATATATATAAATGAGCATAGGAAAATGGTGGAAACGTTAAATGAACAATATAGGAAAGAACTAGAATGCATGAAACAGATTCAAAGAGATATCTAGGAAATAAAAACTTCCATTGAAAGCTGGCTAAATTGCTTGAATGAAGCTGAAGATAGAATTTCAGATGTCAAAGACAGAATTGTAGCTAATGATCATGAAAAGAAGGATCTCTTAAAATTAATAAGGAACCAGAAAATAGCAATTCAACAGCTGCAAGATGATGCAAAGAGAAATAATGTAAGACTAATAGGTGTCAATGAAACAGCAGGAGGGAACGTTAATGACATAAAAAGAATATTTGCAGAAATAGTAGCAGAAAATTTCTCAAACATGGAAAAAGAATTTGACATACAGTAAGTGAGGCATATAGAACTCCAAATAGCCATAACTAAAATAAAACTACATCCAGACACAGCAATCACGATCCCAGATATCCAGCAAAAGAACAGAATATCAAAGCTGTTAGAAAAAGAAACAAATCACCTATAAAGGAAAGCCCATCAGAATCACAGCAGAATTCTCAACACAAACTATTCAGTTGAGAAGAGCTTGGAGTGAAGTAATCCAGATACTGAGACAAAACAGCTTCCAACAGAGATTGATGTATCCTGCAAAACTATTCTTCAAATTTAATGGAGGAAGAGAAAGTAGGTAGAAATCTTGAAGATATAGGGGGAGGCAGAGAGTTCATGAACAAAAACCAAACTGCATGGGAAATTCTTCAAAGAATCAGTAACTAGTAAATCTTACTTTTCAGTAAGATTTCATCTTACTGAAAAGTTTTTGCACATCTAAAGAAATCACCAGCAGAGTAAAAAGAAAACCCAGAAACTTGGAAATATTTTAGCCAACTTCCCCTCAGACAAAGGACTTTTATCTCCAACATATGATAAATTAAAAAAAATCAGGCACCCAAATTCAAAGACTCAATCCAGAAATGGGCATCTGATATGAATACACATTTCTCAGATAAAGAAATACAAATGGCAAATAAATATATGAAAAAATTTTAAACGTCATTAGTCATTCAAGAAATGCAATTTAAAACAACACTGAGATTCCATCTTACTCCAGAAAGAATGGCTGTCATCAAGAAATCAACCAATAACAAATGCTGGAGGGGTTGTGAGGAAAAAGGGACCATTCTCCACTGCTGGTGGGAGTGTACGCTGGTGCAACCACTGTGGAAATCAGTCTGGAGATTCCTCAGTAAACTAGGATTAGAGGTCCCATTCAACCCAGCTATATTCCTCTTCTGGATATTTTTCCATCAGACCACAACGATATGTGAGCACCCATGTTTACAGCAGTGCAATTTGTAATAGCTAAATCATGGAAACAACCCAAATGCCCATTCACTGAGGAATGGATAAGAAGGCTGTGGTATATTTATATAATGGAATATTACTCTGCTATAAAGAAAGACTAGAGGCTTTTATAATCAAATGGTTACCACTAGAGACCATACTTATAAGTGAAATAAATAAGTCTCACATGTGTAAACATCATATTGTCTCCCTCGTATAAGTATAAGAACCTGAAAAAGTAAATGAAATGTAAAAGGTACAATAGTTAGTGAGAAAGTTTAAAGAAACTGCAAAAAAGGAAAGAATGGGATGAGGGAAAGGAGAAAATAAAGAAGACAGGGAATACACACACACACACACACACACACACACAGAGACAGAATATGACTGGATAATTGTACTGTTAATTTCTATTGCTTTCTTGAAAGAAACATTTGATATTTAATTTTTTGATCACTCTTGCAGGTCTGTATTTGTTTATCGGATTAACCTATATGAAGATAACAGTATGCAATACAGCAATTATTATTAATTTCTTTTCAGCTCATCTGAAATTCTGTATTGGTTTTATATTGTTTCATTTATGTCTGTGTGTTTGTTAATATGTTTTGGTTCTTTTTCCTCTAAAAATAAAATTAATAAAGGAAAAAAATAAGAATGCTCAGAGGTACTATAAAAATGCAAGATCTCAATTCAGATCAATCCAACTCTATTATTACTAAAATAGAATTATGTATGAACAAGAAGCAACTATAGATTATTCTTCAAAGTGTGGTCCAGGTAAAACTGGTGATCTGCAAGTGTTCCCAAATAGTCCCCAGACTGGTATATATTGTCTACTAAATGAAATGGTAATAGTGCCACTTTTATGTTTCTAGTCAAACAAAAAGCCATTTTTGATCTCAATCCAATTTCATATTTGGCCTTTGAAATGCTGCAGCATTTTCTTTGCATCTTCCTTGATAGTTTTCATTTATTACCTTGTCATTGTTATCTCTGTGGTCACTCAATTTAATGACTTAAGAGTTTACCCCAAGCACACTTGGGCAGTGCATTTGCTTATGTATTGACTACCCCAAGTGCCACTCAGGCAGGTGTTATTTCAACCAGTCAGGTCTTATTTGCAGGAGATACACTCATACATCTGTTTATTTGTTTTATATGAACCATGTAAAGGTGGAAAGTAAGCTTCAACTTATTAATAAATCAGAAAGAGAGAGGTACTCATGATAAACAGCATACTGGTCACAACTTCTCCCTCCTCAGAAACTTCGGATTGCCTATAGATAAAAACATACATTTGATTCCAAATGTATGTAGAGTTTTTTTTTTTTTTTTTTTTTTTTTTTTTTTTTTTTTTACTTCTTAGGATCCTTTCTGTTACTGTAAATCTACGAGCATAATATCAAATTTGCTTCTCTAAGGTGCATTTAGGTAGAAAAATTCTACCAGTGCTACCCGGGCACCTTTTAGAAAAAGACATTACAGCACAAAGAGTAACATATTAATGTTCTGATGTACAGGCTTTTGTGAAGATTTGAGAGTATTCATGATTACAGAGTGAGTCATATGAAAAGAGATGAAAGCTGTGTTCCCAATCTTAAAGAGACCAAGTCACTGTGAACAAGTCAGTGAAAAGGCAGTAACTATAAGATAGTGAAAATAATTCTCAAACAGAGCTGTTCAGTGAAGGGAAGATAACAGAAATGGCTGTAAGAATCTGTTTGAAATTGAACTATTTAATTTTATAGAAGCTTAAAGAACATCTGATTAATTAGAGAACATCTAATCTAATTCCACTCACTTTATGACCCAGAAAGATAAAATGGTTGCTGAAAGTAGCATTAGTGGTACAGCCTGTATGCCTGAGTCATAGCCAGTGTTATTTTCATTATACCACATTATTGAGTTTCAGATTCAACAAGTATTTTCACTAAACACCAGCACGTAAGACAAATTCATATACCGGTGCACATCATGGCAGTTGAACACAGTTTTGCAAAATACTGCAAAATCCCAAGCATTGATCTGCTTCTTTTCCCTTTTCTGGTTATAATATGGGGGCGCTGTTTACTGAATAATAGAAATTGCAAATTTCTTTTTAATTTTCTTGTTTCTCTTCAATCTGTTCTTATCACTTAGGCTGAATTATTCTTAAAGCACAGTTCTACTGATATTACTTCCTTCTCACAGGCCTCTGGTGAACTACTAATTGAATTCAAAGAATAGAAGTTTGATGTGGAAGGACACTTTAGGAAGAAGGAAATCCAGGGTATTCTTAGGATGTTAGAACATTGGAAAATACTTACTTATGAGGTTGGATTGTTCAGTCACAGAATTAAATTTTCTGTTTCTACTTACTTTTTAGTTTCTGTTCTCACTTCTAGTAAATTGTTATTTTTCTAATCCCCACTGCTGAATTACAGATTGAACAAAAAATCAGAGTTAACAAATAAGTATAGTTTTTGCAGAACCTAGCAAGGAGGATTATACTTGGTGCCCAATATAAGTGTTGAACCAGACCAGCTCCTCTAAATTGTTTTATACAAATTTATCACATGGTTTTTCTTATATAAAAACTCAAAGTATAAATAATTTAAAGAGCAAAGTAAAAGACATATAATAGGAAACGGAGAATCTTTTGTAAATGAGTGGGGGACCAAGAGATGGAGGGAGGTAAGATGGAGGGATGGGGAAGAGTAAGTGAAAATAACTAAGATGTGTTATGTATATATTCCAATTCCTCACGATGAATTTAATCATGTATTTCAAGCATGTACTAATAAAAATAAAAATTGCTTTGTCAAGGTACATTAGATCTGCAGCTCATTTATTATATTACTTTCTTATTTTTCCTTTGGTTTGACCCTTGAAAAAGTCCTAGGGTTTTTTTCCAGAGCATTCTACCAAAGCAAAAACTTGAGAAACACAACTTTGCATGAGAGCGACATTTGACCTATTTCTTTCCCACCCAAAGTTGTACACAAGTTTGACAGATAAATTATGATTTATTGTGTGTCAGTTGAAAATGAGGCCAGTAAGTTCAATTAAATTTGAAGTTCCTTGAAAGCAGGTATTATATCTTGTCGTGTCCTTCAGCTGTTTTTACTTCCCTTTATACTTCCCCATTTTATCTCTGCAGTGGTTATTATAATATTTCACATATACAGAAGGAACACAGTGAATGGATGGTGAGATTTTATTCATTTTTTTAAAAAAGAAAATTATATTATTGGTCCATGTCATTACAATGTGGTCTTTATTATTTCAAGAACAGGTGCTAGTTTGAGGCAGAAGCAGTCTTTGAGATCCTTCTCCAGTGTCCTTTTAAGTGTGAAAAATCTGAAACTTGGGCAAGGAAGTAGGGTGATGATGACTTGCTGAAGAATGCATAACTAGTGGAAAAGCTGAAGAAGAATCCAGGGGTTATGACCACCTGACCAGTTCTGCTATCCTGCTGCTGTCCCCATCCTCACGCTTCCCTTAGAGCTCTCTTCATTAATGACCTATTTTTCAAATAGTCAAATTGAGGTCATCAGTGCAATCAAAATCTGTTAAGTACCTACATGTCATTTACGTAACTTTTACATGGGTGACTCAAGTCTCTGTTTTAGTCATAAACTACTTATCTGAATGGTGGTCTCTCATTTTCAGCTGCTTATTACATTTCTCTACTTGAATCACTTGAGTTTTTTCTTAATTCCAATATCTGTCCTTTCCAAATTAACTTCCACAACTAACTTCTATGTTGTGTCATTGTCATTAATAGTTTTCTAGTCACCCAAGCACAGAACCTAGCAGTTGTTTTTGACACAGACACCTTGTCTCACATCATCAAGTTCTGTTGATCCTTATGTTGCCACACATATTGACTACCTCTTTTTTACCACTTATTTCAAGATCCTTATTTCATCATGTGTCAGCTGCTTGAAGATACTTGAACTGTACATCATTTTTTTCAAAGAGGTAAACCTGGGAAATTTCTACTTATACTTCAAGATGCAGGTTGACAGTGTCATTCTCTATGAATTTGCCATGTGCATGATTCTATTATTTTTACAGTGATGTTATTACATTTTTTGCTTATATGTCTGTCATTTAGGAAGTAAGCCCATTAATGGCACAGTGTGATGTATTCATTTTTTTCTCTCCTAATTGGGAAACTTGAGTAACTTTGTGGTTTTAAGGGCTTTTGAATAATAGTGTCTAGGAGATGGAGAGGGGAGTATTTTTGTGTGGAAACATGAGACTTACTGTGTACGAATATAAATAATTGTATAAAGTAGAAGTGAAATGTGGGCACCTGTAGGAGGGAAGAGTCTATTAAAAAGAAACCTGAGGAGCTAAAAAAGAGTGCTGAGGTCCATGATTTATGGATGAACACTTTAAAAGTCACTGAAGAAGAAATGAAAGGGGATGGGACAGATTTAATCCACACATTGGGCAGGAAGGGAAGTAAAGAATTTAAAATAAAGAAGGTGTCAGTGGTCTGGTGAGGCTGGAAGAGAGTTCAGAAGTGACACTGATCAGAGACTGATGAGAACTCAAAGACCAAAGGATGTGTTTGATTAAGATCCTGCGTGGAACTGATGATGGATGTTTTTTCAGTTGAACTAACAAAAAAGATTAAGAGATTAAACCAGTATCTAGATGTAGATTAATGATTCCATCAAGTTGAATGCTTCCCCAATACTTCCTGTGCCTTTCTAGTAAGTGCTAGCATGTACCGGATGGTCTGTTTACGTTGGAGGACTGCCAACAGGGGTGGGGTGACAAGGGTAGGGCTGAAGCAGAAGAGGAAGTGGGGGAGGCTGGGATTCAGAGCTTAGCCTCCAAAGGCAGCTACTTTCTCCACTTCTACTGAGCAGTGGCAAGATGTAGGAAACTTACATTTTATGAAGGGGAAGCTCAGTGGAGCCCCCCACTTTTATTTGACTTAGACACCAATTACCTCTTTTTTCCTCTCCCTGTAGTCTATTATTGTCAATGAAAAAGAGTTTGTTGTGCTCTTCACCCTGTAAGGTTGAGGTCAGAGAGCTTTGGGAAAATGTTGTGTGAATCTTTTGATATAGCAGATGCTCCTTGATATTTGTTGGGTAGATATGCAATTGAATAGGATAATCAACAAACATGAGTACTCTGTAAACTGTAAATCACTGTGTAGATAAGCATTTTTATTATTTTCTTTCCAACTCATACTAGGGTCGGTTCATCTCTCATTTTCTGACACAGACTTTGACCACAGTATCCTACACTCATCTCTGTCTTTGAACTTGTATTATGTTTGTTATCTATACCAAACATAAAGCAGTCAGTATTCTACTATGTTGTATTACATTTCATTGGCATGTAGGAATCTTATCTCCCTGGGTAGATTGTGAACTCCCCTTGTACAGGAAGAACAAACCCAGTAATTTTTCTTAAGTTTTGGATCCCAAAGCCTAGCTTATAATCGCATTTTTCTCTTAGAAAAATATGTAATGAATGTTTATTGAGTGATCTGTTGTTGATTGACAGACCAAAGATACCCGTTTTCCATGGAAATTTAATCTATAAGCAATCAAGCTTGTCCTAATTATTTCAGTGGCTTTTCTCCATGGAGGTTAGTAAAAGATTGTGGCGTGGGGAGCAGACAGATTCTCCCACTATCACTGTAGCCCTATCATTACAATAAGTAGTTTTCTTACTTAGTATTTCCAGTAATATGCTTAGCAGTATTCTTACTAGTATTAAAAACTGTAGAGGTGCTGATATTGCATGTTTGAAAGTGCTCAGATGTTTCCTCTGCAATAGTTTATTTGCCTTAAAGAGAGAGCATCATATTCATGAAATTAGTCCAACTTTGTTGTCAGACACTTGGAATCCAAATACAGAACACTGTCAAGCAAAAAAAGGCATTCCAAGCTAACGACACAGTGTGTCCCTTTGCATAGTACTGTGCCACACACACAGAATTCAGACTAAAGTGATATGTAAGATAGACTTGAGTTGAAGTGGACATCATAAAAGGGCAATAGAGATCTTAATGAGTGTATGAGTGTAGGTGTAGGTGCATGGTGGGAGGATAGTTTGTGGAGTAGAAATGTGTTACAGAAAACCTATATATTTTTGAATGTTTTATAGGAACTACCTATGGGACCTCTATTCTTCCAGGGATACCTGTATAAATCTCTACTGAATTATCAGCAACTTGGAACATCCTGAATTTCTGAGGACATTGCTCACAGCTGAATCTGTGGCTTGACCTTAACTTCTTGGTATATAGATGCCTAGATCTTGGCAGCAAGATACTGATTCTGTAGAAGATATTTTTTTATTGAAGGCCTTTTGTTTTAAGTAAGAACTAAAATTTAGATTGCACATAATGCTTAACCAATTTGGAATGAGAGGAAACTTTTAATGTCTTATGAGACTTCGAGACTTCCTTGGAATTTTGGAATAAGTACATAAGACGTGTTAGGGATGTTCGAGTATTGTTATTGTTAGTTCAGTTTCACTTAGCCTGTTGAATTCATGATAATGCAAAAATAACCCTTTGTAAAAACAAAAGATGTTAATTAGTTAAATGAAAAATTTAATGAATCTTGTACTTCAGACAGCTCCAAATGTGATTCCAAACTGAATTTTGCTGTCCTTTTTAGGGAAAGAGGATTAATAAAAAAGAAAATCTGAATGTTCTAGGTAACTTTTGTATTCATTTGACCTCTTTTTCCATTTCCATCAGTTACTTTAAGTGGAAGCTCAAATGTCTGGCAAATATTGATTCCCCAAGTGCTAGGATTAGATAACAGCATTTTCTTCCTTAAAAGGGAAATCAAGTATGTGCTTATATGCCCAATAGACCATATTTACCCTTTTGTCTTTTCTCCCCTATTTCAGCAAAGACCTCTCCCTGACTAACTTCTGCCAAAATTTTAAAGATCTTTCTTTTTCTTTTTTCCCACATGTACCTACTCCCCTCCCAAATTTAGAAAGACTGGTGTGGAGAAATCATGATGGGATAGAGTGAAAATGTAATAGACTAGATAAACAAGATAGAAGAGTGCAACTCATATTTAAAGCAACCATCGCTGCTAACTGATGAGAAATTTAATTTCTTAAAATTTTTATTAGTACATGCTTATAGTAAACAATGTTTACATTCCTTGTGGGGAGTTGGTACTCATATAAAACACATCTTAAGTCCTTTTTTCATCTTTTCATCCCTTTCTTCCCCTCCCTCCATCTCTTGATTCCCTCTCTATTTGAGAAACATATATCTCCTTTTATTTTGCTCTTTATTTGTATTTTGGGTTCCTTATATAAGAGAAACTACGGAATATTTAAACTTTTGTGATCTGATTTATTTAACTTAACATTATGGTTTCACTAGAAACAATTTTTAGAGGCAAAAGTAACTGTCATTTGAAGGTTTTTTCTTTTTTTCGGTATGAGGAATCGAACTCAGGACCTTGTGCTTACTAGACAGGCGCTTGTGATACTGAGCTATATTCCCAGCCCCTTGAAGGTGTTTATCACTAGCATTGGAATATAAATTAATGGGTCTAAGGTGACTGTACTTGTTAATTGGATTAAATAACTTCTTTTATTGCCTTTTGTGTAGAAAGGGGAATGTGTTACTACTTTTTATGAATCTATCAACTTCTTGGCCATTGTGTTTTCTCACAGCAAGGCAACAAATTGGCATTCTGACTCATGAATCCAACTGTTCTGTAAGGTTGACTAATATCATATATCTCCCAAGAATTTGTTTCTACTTGGGAAAATTTCTCACTAGCCCTCAAATTATACTACATAGATGTCTACGTAGGCTGAAACCCACATAACATTGGGGTGAGGGATAGATGTAGCTCTGGGTCATGGTATTTAAGGGAGAGACACAATAAGTGTATATACCTATATATTCTAGGAACATTATATCACAACTGAACCTGTGGTTGTATTAATTGGCTTTATGAGAGTAGTGAAATATTTGAAATATTGTATTACATCCCAAACTTGGTGTGAGAAATTGTTTTTATCCTTTTAATTCCAGGAATCAGTGGGCTTAATAACAGCGAATAGCAATGAATAAAAATCTGGGGAGTGTGTTCATGGAAATACTGCCTAAATACTGCTTTTAGATATTTTATTTCTTTTAGAATTAAAACTTGAAGAGGAATTGCAGAGGACAGGATGTTACTGACAGGTTCTAGGGGTAGGAGCAGATTTCTGACTTAGAGTGAAGCATCTGGCCTAGCGGTGTAGTGTGGGTAGTAGGAGGTAGCTGGTCATACTCCCTCCACATTCAGTCTTGTTATGTGTTTTAACTTCCCAGAATGAACGAACTTTAAGCCAAACCCTTTGGATGGTGGTTTGAATTATTAAGTTGTTTTCATAGTTATCATTTTAACAAACTTAGAAAATACCTCTATCAGCCCAGTGCTGCATTTTATATACAAAGAATACAAGAAATACTGATGATCAATAACTTGTTAGAAAATATAACTAATGGTGTTGGGAAAACTGGTTGCACACATTCAGAAGATTCCATCTAGACCATATTTATTACTAAGCACCAAAATAAATCCAACATCTATTTATGATAAATTCCATGAAAAAAATAGATAAAAACGGACCTTCTCTCAATCTGATAAAAGCCATTTATGACAAACTTACTACCAACATCATATTAAATGGGGAAAAGCTGAATGCTTTCCCTCTAAAATGCGGAACAAAACAAGGATGTCCACTATCACCACTCCTATTTAACATAGTACTTGAAACATCTGGTGCAAACAGGCATGAGAAAGAAACAAAAGAGATACACATAGGAAAGGAATCAGTCAAATTATTACTATTTGAAGATGATACAATCTTTTACATAGAAGAGCCAAAAGACTCCATCAAATCATTTCTAGAATTAATAACAATGTTGAGCAATGAAGCAGGATACAAAATTAGCACAAAAATCAATAGTATTTTTGTACATTAATAATGATGGCACTGAGAAAGAAATTGGGGAAACAATACCTTTCTCAATAGCATCAAGAAAAATTAAATACTTGGGAATTAATGTAATGGAGGAAGTGAAACACCTCTATAACAAGAACTAAACTACTTCAAAAAGGAAGATTTATGAAGACATCAGAAACTGGAAAAACATTCCTTGTTCCTGGATAGAAAAAACCAATATTGTCAATTGGCCATATTCCAAAACATATATATCTATATATCTATATCTATATCAGTTTATATATAAAATAATCTCAATCAATGCCAGCAGCATTCCTCACAGAACTAGAGAAAACAATCTTGAAATTCATATGGAACCAGAAGAGACCTAGCATAGCAAGACCAATTCTGGGCAGCAGGAGCAAAGCAGAAGGCATCATAATCCTGGATTTCAAGTTATATTATAAAACTGCCATGACAAAATTAGCATGGTAAAAACAGACATGTGTATCAATGGAACAGAACAGAAGATGCAGAAACAACCTCAAACATGTTCAACCATCTGAAGGTATTGACACTGCCCATTTCAGTTCTTGGTCATCTCTTTTTATTTTTTTCTCTAAACAAATTTTTATTTGTTTTATGTCGTTGGCTATCATAGTCTCCAGATTTAACTTTGTCCTCCATCACTCATCCAACAGTCACATTCAGTACCACTATTTTTTAACCAGTCATTATACATTTCTCCATGAATTCTTGCCGTCACTTGCAATTAAACAGTTCAAAACCAGGACTTATTTCCTAAAATTGTTACTTCCTCTTTAAGTTACCTATTTCTCTGATGAGTACTAATATTACTGCCCAGATTCCACAGATTTAAAATTTCAGAGATATTGCCCATAATCTCTGCATGCAATCACTCACCATATTCTATTTATTTTTCTTTTTAAATGTCTCGAGTTCCCTCCATTCTATTTCTGATATCATTATCCTAATCTAGAGCCTCATAAACTTCTCCCCTTTGTCTTTCCAGGTCTAGTTTTCACTAGTGAATTTCACTAATTCACTAGTAACCCTGATAAAATTCTGCAAGATTCATCTGCTCAAAATGTTTTTCCATTAAGTCTTCAGATATTAACAATTTGCTGACAGTTTCCCATTAGAAAGTGCCTAAAATTCAGTGTCTAATAAAATTTGATCTTAGATTCCCATTCAGATTTACTTTCTGTTCCTCCACAGCTCAATGCCTTTGCCCTAGGCAGATCAGGCTCCTTGGTGTATCCTGCAGGTGTTAAACTCACTCTAACTTCTGTGACTAGGACTGAATTCAAACAACCTACTTGTAGTCACTTCTTATATGTTTAGCACACTTGTTTAGCACAGTCACAAATCGTAGATATTCTATTAAATCCATCTCATGTTCTCTCCTCTTTGAAACCTTCTCAATTTTGCCTGTCTTTGTTCTCTGAACTTATTTGCCATTAAAAAATAACATTGGTTTATGGTCTCAAATTTTTTATGTTCTCTCAGTCTTTTAGTTCTACTAACACTGTACATCTCCCAAAGGGAGGGACTCTGTCTTATCTTACTTTGTGCCATGTATTCTATTGAGCTTGATTAATACTTGTTTAACTGGATGGCAACATATTTTAGATATTTCAATAGGAACATGAGAAATAATGAAATGGATTTGAATAGAATTTATGCAGAACTAGTTTAACTAGGAAATTATGAAGGTTATCCTGCATAGTGCCAAATCCATACAATTACCTGTGTGTTTTAAGAATTAGTACCTTCCTTTTAGAATCCCCTATTACCAGCCAATGATCCTGCAAATGCAAATTTATAATTTTCTTTGCCATAGAAGAATCTTGCTTTTATCTTTTTCTTTTTTTTTTTTTTTTTTTTTTTTTGGTTTTTCTCTGGTACCGGGAACCGAACTCAGGACCTTGCACTTGCCAGGCAGGCGCTTTGCCGCTGAGCTAAATCCCCAGCCCCCTCTTGCTTTTATCTTACATAGCTCATGAATTCACTAAAAGTTTGATTAGAGGTATGAGGGAGAAAGTAGTAGAAAGTGAGAATTGATGATTCTGGATTAGGAAGATACTGACATATTAGATTCAGCCTCGACTCAGTCTGTACCCTTTCCTTAACCTATCATTCTGTTTGGGCTAACTGAATCCTTGGATAACTTATTGTATTTGCAGGACCTGATTACCTGATATGGCCAATATTTAGGGAAATTGAGGGCCAGTTTTTAAGAAAATTGATGGAAATATATTTGTGGTTATTTACTTATTAAGTAGATACAGGTAGCTTTTAGTTCTAATTTGGCTATTCATAGTAAAACAATGACAAAATAAATTTGAATGATTAAAACTTGTAAACATAAAATTACCTATAAACAAATATCATTAATATATTTAAAATATCATGCAGTTCACTATATTTTATAATACTTTAAAATATAAATATTGTTTTATTTAAAATAATATACAAAGATTTCAGGTTTAGTTATATATTTTTTGAATAACAACCTACTAAATATAAATATATGTTATGGCAGCTGTCTGGATTTCAAAACAATTTCAGAACACTGGAAACAGAAGCATTGAATTCAAAGAGGTGGGTCTCACCAGCCAATTTGTTTACCCTTTAAAACAACTTCCCTGGTGCCAAGTAGAAAAGATGCTCCTGGCCAAAGATTTTGACAAAAATAAAATGGGCTTTGTGTTAACTTGGTCTATGTCAGCTATGTCTAAGTTACAAAACAAATCATAGGATTTTCTTAAACTCACTAATCATTGAAAGAGTTTTCTTTCCTTTTGAAATCTTTAGTCAGAGCTTGCCAATTTCTAGTTGGGTGATGTGTGATGTGTTTCAAGAAAATTTCTTAACCTTTTTCGGTCTCATTTTTCTTTTTCCCAAACAGAGGGGAGGGGACGGAAACACCTTATCTAAATCATAGACTGCTGAGAGGCTCAGGTTGTACAGAGTGTGAAAGGTACCTTGTGAAAATGCCAAGTCACTCTTCACTTTTTGGTTTACCTTCAGCAGTCACTATATATTTTCTTTCTATATTGGAAAAAACTTACCATTACATTACAGAAATTCCATTGAGTCCTTAAAATAGGATTTGAAAATATACCCTACATTTGTGGCCTAATTGCAAAGGTGCTGGAGTCTTGAGGAGTGTCCCCTCTGTATTTCACCATGCTGAGCCCTAAGCAGGAGTGAGCAATACTTGTTAATAGACTGATTAGGTGATCAAACCTCTGGCCAAGAAATAAAGCAGAAAGATTTCCTATTAGCAGTTTAATTTAAAGCTGGAAAGGCAGATACGTTAGCCCCAGATTCTGGGGGATTTGTTAAACTGAATTTTATTGTATACTGTTTTGGTACTAGTACTGAAATATCAATCGTCCTTACCTGATGCCTTCAAGGATCACAGCTCAGGGTCCTTTTGCATTTGCTCTCAGCAACAAGCTCCAAATCTTCAGGAAATCCGATCTATTAGCCTCAAAGAGGTAAACCTTCTTGGTGAGCTGCAAGTGTAAATCTGGGTATCTCCCAGAGCAGTAAATGTGCACTCAATTTGCAGAGTGCTTGACGTTTAGCGCTTTTTTTTTTTTTTTTCTTTTTTTTGCAAAGTTGAGTTGTGCTGTTTTCAAGAGAGCAGGGCAGGAACGTTTACCAGGCAGTATATACAGATTCTTCTTCCTCTTTCAGATTAGTCCTCAGACTATTTAAAACACGCTCGAGTTTCGCTTCTCTGGTACAGAGTTAGAAGGGAAGGAACGGAGAGGGAGGAAGAATTGAAACTGGAGACTTGCAGGCTGTGTGTGCAAACGAACTTTTATCCCCCAGTTTCAGTAATAGAATTCTCAGGAAGTCATGCAGCTGCTCCCAGATGGGAAATAGGGAGGAGCATCTTCTGTTCAGCTTAGATTTTTATGACTGGAGATTAGTTAGACTATTTGTAGGCAAAGGGGAAAGGGGATAATCCTACCCGTATATGCTAATAGAACTGGAATTATGTGAAATGTAAGCAAAATAAATTTCCTCTTTCTCTCTCTCCTCTCCCTCCTCTTTTTATTCTCCCTTCTCTCCCTCTCCCTCTCCCCTCCCTGCCATGATACTTAGGACTCTACATTCTAAAAAAATATTTCTCTTTCAGCTGCATTATGTCATGGAAAAATAAGTGATTTCGTTTGAATTTCTTTTCCCAAGAGTCTCACAAAAATAAATAGCCTTCATTGGATTAAAAGGTTTCCCACCCTCCCTATCTTACTGAGATGGTTTAGAATGATTGAGTTTTCTGTCACTGATCCTATGGTAGGAACATAAGGACCAGGTAAGTGCTTTTGGTCTTTGGCTGGCCGCTGAGTGGAATACTCTGTGTGGCTTTTGGAGAGGAGGGACATGCCAACTTGGTATGTGTTGACAGGAGTCTGTATTGAAACTTTGATGATACATATCAAATAGCTAAGATAATTATATAAGTTGGTTGCATGAATTACATTAAGAAGGAGAAAAGGGAAAGGAAGGAAGTGAAAAGGGAGAAAAATGCATGTTTACTATCCTATTGGTGACTCAGTTCATTGAAAAGGAAGGTTTGTGCTAATATAGATTGGAGAATTTTTTATGCCCATATCTTGTACTCTGAATAACTACTTTGACAATGACTATTAACTATTGTTATTCTCTTATTATTTTGTTATGAAATTCTGTTTTACCTTTTCTCCATAAAATTCAACCAAAAACCCATATGTTTTTCAAAGATGTAACGACTTTGATTTTTCAATATTTTAAAATTTTAATAAGATTCTGTATATGTCTCATTAGATTTACACTTACATATTTAATTTTTGGAGCTTTTTAATATGGTATTATTGTGTTTTTGCCTTCTACTTGTTTGGTATCTGTCTAAGTGTAATTCATTTTTATATGTTCACACTATATTCCACAGCCTTATTAAAGCATCTTATGAGTTCAAAAAAAGGTTCTATGTGGGTATGGACATAAACATGTCCATTTTAATATGTTCCCATGCTTGATGAGCTCATAAAATGAGTCCAGCTATGACTTTTGGCCTGTTATCTTCTTTAGGAAAATAAAAGATTTGTTCAAATTTTGCTTCTTCTGGATGCCAGAACTACTTTACAGCCAACGTGGGGTCAGGGTTCAAAGGCCTTTGGAATCTTTATCTCCTTTGATGGAATGCTTGGATATGGTGATAATGGTGGTGATAACCATGGGGGGAAAATACCATCCAGCCACATAAATGGGGAGATAACATTTGAATTTAACACTCAACTTTAATCCTACCCTGGGGATTTTTACTAACTAAGCTGGCATTTTAACCCATTTTTCTTCAACTGAGTTTGGAGCCCTAGAGATCTACAGGAAAGGGAGACAGAGTGAATTATTACTGATCCTCCAGTCTCAAATGTTACAGCTATTTTGAGTTATATGAAAGGGTAATACATTTTTAGGTATTGAAGAAAAGAGAAAAGGGCTAGATTCTTGAGCTTCAAGATGACAGTTTTATAGATGAGGCAGAAAGGGGATGCCCTGCAGTAGTTCTATGTGCTCCTCTAGTTATTTCCTTCCTAAGGGCTTCTCTATTCCTGAATAATGGGAAGGGATATACTCCAATCAGCCCCAGACCCCGAAATCTATCCTTGCCTTGTACAGCTACATCAATTTATACCATACGTGCTATAATTGACAGGAGGTTTCTTATCACTCTTCCTCTCCTCCCCTGCTTTTCTTTTCCTCTTCACTCATTTTCATTACATTGTTATCCCCACATTTTCTGTCATTTCAGGAAAAGATGAAGTGTCCAGATTGATACTTCTCTACTGCCATCTCACTCTTTCTCATTTTCCCAGGCTCTCAGTTCTTACTTTCTTACTGGAATAGAGAAGATAATACAGGAAATAGCTAGAATAAGGGGGATAAAGTGTAGTTGGACAGGGAATTTGCCTTAATAAAGTGAGGCTTAGGCAAAAGGTTAAGGAGTTTTCAATTAGATAGTATTTACCCAGTAACTATGAGCTAAAAGATTCATAGTTTACATGAATTCAGAGCTAGAAATGGCCTTGAAATATCATCTTGTTTAGATCTTATAAAAACTTTAATTCTTGAGGGAGATATGTACCTAACTTCTCACTGTTTCCTGATGTATTTGTTCACTGCACTGTATGGTTTGTTTAAAAAATAATTTTATTCTAGCTCTCTCATATCATAGATGAGAAAACAAGTTGGAGAGAGAGAAGCTCTCTCAAGGTGTATTTGTTTTATTGCAAAATCAAGAGAAGGAATCACAGTTTTCTCCTCAGTACTGAAATTGTTCCACAAGTCAGCCCTAATTGGCATTTTGGCAGAATGGACAAAGAATGTTATTATACTCACAGAGTAGATATATACATATATACACACATACACTCACTCTTAGAGACTGGGATAGCCATGATTCATCTTTTGGCCCAAATTTATAGAAAACTGGAGACAGTGAAGAAAATTATTTTGGCTATAGAAATGTGGTGCTCACCCATGTCCCTCTTTCAGTCCTAAGCGTATCCTACCCCATGAGTATAAGGAACTCTGGGCTATTATTTCTATAGCAAGGCAGGGATACTCTTAACTGAAAAAGTGGGTGAGTTTGAATGAATCTCATGTAATGGAATAGTATGATCCACGTAGGAGAGATAGGACAGATCATCTAAACCAACACTCCATACATTTTTCTATGCCATCAAATATAGCCACTAGCTATGTGTGGTTATTTAAACTTAAATGTAAATTAATAAGTTAAAAATATTCTGTCTTTGATCACCCTAGTCACATTTCTGGGGCTCAGTAGCATAACCATGTGTGGATGTGGATGTGGCCACTGCAACACAGATTTAGAGGGGATGTTAAAATTAATATCTGGTTTGGAGGATATCATTACTACAAGGTCATGTAACTAAGTACCAACATTTGGAAATGAGTCCAGGTTTCCAGAGTGCGAATCAAGAGTAAACAGGTTTATTTCCACATTTGTATTTATTTCTGGCTCACTGTGAAGCTACAAGGGTGGTTGAGGTGGAGTGAATATGTATGAATCCATGTGTGGGCTTTCAAGATTATTTTGGTGGGGGAATAAGAATGTATCTGGTCGGCAAGGATGAGGGAGCATCTTTGCATGCATTTGTATACTTCCTGTTTTTCTTTCTTCACAGAACCAAAAGAGAAAATATACATAAATATTAAAGGATAATTAATTAGATAAATTTCAATTTTATATTACCTACTTAGTATTTTTCCCTAGGTCCAGCTGGAGATGGGTGTGGGGAGGGAGGTGGGCTGGATTGGTGGGTCATTTTGGTAGCTGAGGAGAGAGGGAGTCTCTTAGGTTTATGTGGTCCGGAAGCCTGCTAAAAGCCTTCAAACCCAGGAACTGGGGCCAGTTGAACATGCTTTTCTTCAGTTTTTGCTCCAAGAGAGGGCCAGTAATGGAGGAATTGGGTAAGGGCTGTCAGTGAGAGCTAGGCTTTTCCTTAATTAGAGGAATTGTCTATAACAGTTCAAAGTGTATAAAGTTTTAGATTTTCCCAAGGAAAATGAAAGAAAAAACTTAGAGAAATCACCACACTATAAATTCCTAATGAAAGTGAAGCTGTACCTAGATACACATCTACTAAGAGATATTTTAGGAGTTTCTAGGAATGCTTTCTTTCTTTCTTTCTTTTTTTTTTTTAAGAAACAGACATCGATTTACAAAATAGCATAAGACCAATACAAGCAATACAGAGTTACAAACAAAACAGTAGGAAATTAACAATGGTTGTTGTATTACATACTGATATCTTCAAAGTGGTTTCTCAGGAAAACAAATAGAGACATGCAAGATTGATCAAATAATTACTCATTAACTGTTCCTTTTAGTAAAGTGGTAGAAGTCAGTAGTACAACTATGTTAGCTATCCTGGATATACATACATACATAATTTCCCCTTCTTTCTTTTCTCTTTTCCCTCACCCCAGTTGATCTTTACTTTTGAGCATTTTCCTTTCATTTAACAATGTCTATCATACCTCCTAATTTTTATTTACTCTTTCAGGTTCTTACATGAGTGAGACAATAGGTTGCTTACACTCGGAGGTCTGATTTATTTCACTTATGAATATGGTCTCCAGTTGTGACCATTTATCTGTAAAAGCCTCGAGTTTATCTTTCTTTATACCTAAGTAATATTTCATTATATAAAAGTACCACAATTTTTTTTATCCATTCCTCAGTGGATAAGAATTCTTCAGTTCCTCTAATCTTTTACTACTCAAAATCTTCAAGTATTAGCCTGAAACACTGTTAAATATGGTTTATTCTTGTGACTTTTAAGTATTTATGAGAGGACAACAGTCTTCTGTTAAATGCCTTTAAATTCAGATCTACGAAAGAGAAATGGCCCAAGGTCTGATCCTCATAGGAAAGGTCATTCACACTAGGTGGGGAGAATTTGACAAGAAAAATATACCTTGGATTATACATTGAAGGTTTTATACAATGAAAGATAATGTTTACTTTTGCCTCCTGAACAGGTGGATACAGAGGGATTGTAAGGTTATAGAATCCACTTCCCACTCTCACTCATCAGGCAAGTTTAAGAAACATAGAGCCCGTACCCAGTTACAGTTTACCTTGTAACTGCAGATGACTTTTAGAGTCCTACAGATCCTTCATAGAATGCTGGAGCAGGATAGAACTAGGAGAGCATCCATTTTTTCCTCTCATTCCACACATGAGGAAATTTATGATGAAAATTAGCCATAGTTGCCTTCATTGAATGCTGAATAAATAAACGTAGTGTAACTTTCTCATATTACAGTTAAGAAAACAGTCCAGAGAGGGTTTCTTTAGGTGAATTTCTTTTTTAAAAAATACTTTTGCTTTTAATGAGAATTCTTTCATAATATTATGAAAAAACTTCAGTAGGATGATACAAATCTTAGCTCTGTAGAACTAACAAATATCTTCAAAATACTTAAAAGTCATAAGAATAATATGAAGGAATTTTTAATTTCACAATCACTATGGAATAGTTGAATTTTTTTGAAAGTTGATAGAAGAAGAAAACTAAAAAATTGGGAATGTAGAAGCTTTGAGCAACACTGTTTAAAACTTCATCTATTGGATTCCCCTGGAGAACACTTTATAGAAAGGATGTTTCTGTCCTGGACACAGGGAACATTTATAAAAATTTAACATAAATTCTATGAAACAGGACTCAACAAACATCAAGGAATCAATTTTGTTAAGATAGGTTCTCAGATTAATTGATAAAAATTTCCATATATACGTTTATTTATTTATTCTGGGAAATTTATAAACACTCTTAAATAAATCCTGAGGGACGAAGCACATAATCTTGAAAGGGAGCAAAATGAAGCATGTTATCACAATACTATGTGTAACATTAATTCCACAAATGTTAGGGGAGCACATAAGGATGGAATAAAGGAAAACTTTCTGAAGGAGTTGAGGCACAGATGCAACAATAAACTGTGACTAGGAGTTTATCAGAATAGCTGCTGCTGTTTTTTTTTATTTTTCAAAAATTGCTTATCTGTTTCAAGGTGAATTTCTTGTGCCACTTTTGGATGTTAGGCCATCATTTTGGCTTTTAGTGTTTTATTTTAAAATGATGACAATAATATTAGTTCTTCCTATTTTATGGAAATTTAAAAATCAAATAAAATAGGAGCCATGCCAGGCATTTGCGAGGATGAGGTAGGAGAATTGTGAGTTCAAGGCCAGCCTAAACTACATAGTGAGACCCTCTTGAAAACCAAATAAAACAACAAATGAATGAAAAACAAGACCCAAGAAAAAGATATAAAATTTAATGCAATGAAATGATTTAATTATCTATTTTTCATTCTCCCATTGGTGCCTTCGTACACCCAGGATATTACATGACTTATAAATAATTTTTGAGAGAAATTTGGGCAAATTTGAGATGATTTAGAACCCTGTAAGGTATTATATTCCCAGGGCTGGGAATTATTGCCATTGAGGGTCTAGTTACAGAAACCTGCTTTTATATCTGAACTAATTTTCCCACAATGGCAACATGTGCCAGCTGTATTTGTATGTGCTTGCCTTTTGTATGTGTGTAAGCATGGGAGTATTTTAAAAATGAGAGTTAGGGACTACTGAAGCAATATTTGTAAAACTGCTTTAGCCACTGGAGATCTCTGGAGATAAAATGAAAATATTCATTTGGTTGAAAAGTGGAGTCCCAAGATGTAGGTTTATTAAAGCTTTATCACTTTTGGTATGATCTAGGACAAAGCAAGTCACTTACATTTTTGTTTCAGTTTTCCATTTTTTAAAAATGACTCTAAGGGGATAATAGTATCCATTCTGTCAGTTCACTGGGAATCTAATGCATGTGAAATTGCTTGTTAACTCTAAGTACCTGTAAGAACAATTCTCACTGTTAGTTCCTAGTAGCAGGGGAAATCCTCCAGGGATGTGCTCAGAAGTTATCTTTGGTTTATTTCTTTTATCTGAGCAGGGACTACCTAATTGCTAGTCAAGAAGGGATATTTATTTAGACATTTGATTGTGGACCTCTTTTTTAATCCACTTTCTCTTTTTTTACTGACACATTTTTGCTTTAAGAAACAAATAGCACTACCCTTGGGTAAAAATTTTAGAGCAAATCAATTATGTTTCCAATGAGCCTATTTATTTTTCATTTTTTATCACCTGCTTCCTGAGAGGGGCTAGAAGGTAGCAAGAAAAATTTTATTTTAAGAGGCTGTTTGTCCTAGTATACAGTTTACAGTTACACTCTGGAGGAAGATCTGGGATGAGTCTTTGTTTTGCTAATTTTTTTTTTTTTTTTGTTTGTTTTGTTTTTTCTGCGGTCCCGGGAACCGAACTCACGACCATGCGCTTGCCAGGCAGGCGCTTTTGCCGCTGAGCTAAATCCCCAGCCCTGTTTCGCTATTTAACAATTGTGATTTTGGACAAATGGTCAAACCTCTTGGCTCATCAGTTTCATGGTCTGTAAAATGGGGCCAATAAATGCACTATCTTATGGCATTGCTTCAAGGCTTAAATGTAGTAGTTCCTGGTATAAATTACATTTACAATAACTGTACTTTACTTTTATTCACTTTATGGTTCTTGTGTAATCAAAGTTTATTCTTTTTTCTTTTTTAATAGCTTATTTGCAATACACAATGACTATATTCACTCTAGGGAATTGGTCCATGTACATAACACATTTCAATTCTCTTTTTCCCTTCTTGCTACCCCTCTTTTATTTTTCTAACATCATATTCATTTATTTAGCATATAAGACCTTATAAAGTTAATTGTCATATATACAGATTGAAAACAAGACTAATACAACAAAGAACATATAAAACATGAAAGACAATTGTACTGACAAATGTACACTTTTACATACATTGTAGACACTGGGCTATAACATTTTTTCTCTCTTTTTTCCTACTGTCTTTTATTTATTTATATATATATATATATATATATACATATATATGTATATACATATTTCATATTTTTTCATGTGATATTTAAGCTTGTGTGTTTGAGTTATATCACTTAACATTATGATTTCAAGGTACATCCATTTTCCTACAAATGCCTCAAGTTTATCCTTCTTTATGGCAGAGTAGTACTCCATTATATATAAATATCCCATTTCTTTTTTTTTATTTTAAAAATGAAAGAAATTAACAAACAGACACGATTTACAAAATAGCAAAACAACAGTACAAACAATACAGAGCTACAAACAAAGTGGTAGGAAATTAACAATGCTTGTTGTATTACGTATTGATATCTTCAAAGTGGTTTCTCAGGAAAGCAAATAGAGACATACAAGATTGATCAAACAAGTAATCATGAAGGGTTCCCTTCCGTATAGCAATAGAAGAAAGTAGTACCACTATGTTTGTTACCCTGTATATACGTACTTACATAATTTGCCCTTCTTTCTTTTCTCTTTTCCCACATCACAGTTGCCCTTTACTTTTGAGCAATTTCCTTTCATTTCACAATGTCTTTCATAGCTCCTAGTTTTTATTCACTCTTTCAGGTCTTACACTAGTGAGACAATATGGTGCTTACACATGCAGGTCTGATTTATTTCACTTATGAGTATGGTCTCCAGTTGTGACCATTTACCTATAAAGTCCGCAAGTTTATCTTTCTTTATAGCTGAGTAATACTCCATTATATAAAAGTACCACAATTTTTTTATCCAATCCTCAGTGGATGGACATTTGGATTGCTTCCACAATTTAGTAATTACAAATAGCTCCGCTATGAACATAGGTGCACGTATATCACTGTGATATGATGTTTTTAGATCTTCTGGGAAAATACTCAAAAGGGGAATAGCTGAGTTGAATGGGACCTCTAGACATAGTTTTTGGAGGAATCTCCAAACTGATTTCCACAGTGGTTTCACCAGTCTGCATTCCCACCAGCAGTGGAGAAGGGTTCCTATTTCTCCACAGCCACGCCAGCAGTTGTTATTGCTTGATTTCTTAATGCTAGCCATTCTTACTGGTGTGAAATGGAATCTCAGTGTTGTTTTAATTTGCATTTCTTGAATGACTAATGATGTTGAACATTTTCTCATGTATTTATTTACCGTTTGTATTCGTTTTTGTATTTTAAAAATAAAATGAGGAAAATATTAACAAAGAACCATTCATAAAATAGCAAAAGAACAATAAAAACAATACAGAGTTACAGGCAAAGTGGTAGGAAGTTAACAATGCTTGTTGTATTGCATATTGATATCTTCAAAGTGGTTTCTCATGAAAACAAATAGAGACATGCAATATTGATCAAAAAGGACTCATTAACTGTTTCTTTCAGCAAAGAAATAGAAGACAATAGATCAGCTATGCTAACTATCCTGTGTATACATATATACATACAAATTTTTCCTTCTTTCCCTTCCCTTTTCCCACATCCCAGTTGCCTTTTACCCTTGAGTATTTTCCTTTCATTTCACGATGTCTATCATACCTCCAAGTTTTTATTAACTCTTTCAGGTTTTACACTAGTGAGACAATGTGGTGCTTGCACATGAAGGTCTGATTTATTTCTCTTATGAGTATGGTCTCCAGTTGTGACCATTTACCTATAAAAGCCTCGAGTTTATCTTTCTTTACAGCTGAGTAATATTCCATTCTATAAAAGTACCACAATTTTCTTACACAATCCTCAGTGGATGGACATCTGGGTTGCTTCCACAATTTAGCAATTACAAATTGGGTTGCTATGAACATAGGTGCACATATATCACTGTGATATGATGATGTTAGATCTTCTGGGAAAATACCCAGAAGGAGAATAGTTGGGTTGAGTGGGACCTCTAGTGCTACTTTGCTGAGGAATCTCCAAACTGATTTCCACAGTGGTTTCACCAGTCTGCACTCCCACCAGCAGTGGAGAAGAGTTCCTATTTCTCCACAACCTCACCATCATTTGCTATTGGTTGATTTCTTAATGCTAGCCATTCTTACTGGGATAAGGTGGAATCTCAGTGTTGTTTTAATTTGTATTTCTTGAATGCCTAATGATGTTGAACATTTTCTCATATATTTATTTGCCATTTGCATTTCCTTTTCTGTGTATTGTATTTCATTAAGTGTGTATTCTCCTCAGCTGCCCATTTTTGGATTGGGTCTTTGAATTTGGGGGGCCTGATATTTTTAAAATCTTTATATGTTCTAGATATAAGCCCTTTGTCTGAGGGACAGTCAGTTAACATTTTTTCCAAGTTTGTGGGTTTTCTCTTACTCTGCTGGTGATTTATTTAGATGTGCAGAAACTTTTCAGTAGGATGAGATAGCAACTGTTGATTCTTTGAAGTATTTCATGGGCAGTTTGGTTTTTTTTCATGAACTCTCTGCCTATCCCTATGTCTTCAAGGTTTTTACCTACTTTCTCTTCCAATAGATTAAGTGTTTCTGTTTTACTATTGAGATCTGTGATCCACCTTGACTTGAGTTTGGTGCATGATGATAGACGGGTCTATTTTCAGTCTTTAGCAGGTGGCAAGCCAATTGCTCCAGCACCATTTATTAAAGAGGCTATCATTCTTCCAGTGAGTTTGTTTGGCCCTTTCATCAAAGATTAGGTGGCTGAGTGTGTTTTTGGTTGTGGCTGTTTCTTCCAGTCTGTTCCATTGATGCTCAGGTCTGTTTGTTAGCCAGTACCAGGCTGATTTTATGACAGTAGCTTTGTAGTATAATTTCAGGTCAGGGATTGTGATTCCACCTGACTTGTCCTTGTTGCCCAGGATTGCTTTTGCTATTTTAGGTCTCTTCTAGTTCCAGATGATAAATATCCCATTTCTTTAGCCATTTATCTGTTCTTTTCCCAAGATTTAGCTATCATGAAATGTGCTGGTATAAACATGGATATGCATTGTACATGGTTACCACTGTAACATGATGTCTTTAACTCTTTGGGTAAGATATCTAATAGGGAAATAGCTGGGTCAAGTGAAATTTCTATTTTTTAGTTTTTTGAGCAATATCTATACTGATTTCTGTAGTGGTTGTATCAGTTTACAGTCCCAGCAACAATGAAGAAGTGTTCCTTTATCCCAGTAACTTCAACAGCATTTGTTACTGGCTGATTTCTTGATGGTAGCCATTCTTTCTGGGGTGAGATGTTATGTCAGTGTTGTTTTAATTTGTATTTGCATTTTTTTCATGTACTTATTGACTAGTTGTATTTTTTTTTAAACTCTGAGAAGTGTCTATTCATTTCAGGTGTCCATTTGTTGATTCTGTCTTTAATATGTGGGGCCTAATTTTTAAGTTTTTGTATTTTCTCAATATAAGTCCTTTGATAGGAGTAGCTGGCCAACATTTTTTTTTCCCATTTGGTGGGTTGTCTCTTCACTCTGTTAGTGGTTTCCTTTGCTTTGAAGAAGCTTTTTAATTGGATGTGGTCCCATTTGTAATATGTCTTGTACAACTGGAGGTTTGTTCAGAAGGTCTTTGCCCACCCCATCTTCAAAACTTTTACCAAATTTTTCTTTCAGCATATTAAGTGTTTATGTTTTAATATTTACATCTTTGATCCATTTTGATTTTAGTTTAGTCCATGATAAGAGATATGGGTCTAGGTTAAACCTTCAGCATGTGGATATTTAGTTTCCTCAGAATCATTTGTTAAAGAGGCTATCTTTCCTCCAACAAAGGCATTTGGCCCCTTTGTCAAACATAACATAGCTATGTGTACCTCGAGTTATTTTTGTATCTTCCATTCTGTCCCATTGATCCAGTCTTTTTTTTCCAAATGCTATGCTGTTTTTATCATTGTAGCTTTGTAGTATAACTTGAAGTCTGGGATTATAATACTGCCCTTGTTGTCCAGAATTGCTTTTACTATTTTAGGTCTCTTCTGGTTGCATATGAATTTTATGACTGCTTTCTTTAGTTATTTAAGGAATGTTATTGGTATTTTGATGGGGATTGTATTAAGTTTGTGTCACATTTTTAAAAGTATGGCCATTTTGGTCACAACTAGAGACCATACTCATAAGTGAAATAAATCAGACCTCCATGTATAAGTAACATATTGTCTCACTTCTGTAAGAACCTGAAAGAGTGAATAAAAACTAGGAGGTATGACAGACATTGTGAAATGAAAGGAAAATGCTTAAAAGTAAAGAACAACTGGGGTGAGGGAACAGAGAAAAGAAACAAGGGGAAATTATGTATGTATGTATATACAGAATAGCTAACATAGTTGTGCTACTGACTCCTATCACTTTACTGAAAGGAATAGTTAATGATTAATAATTTGATCAATCTTTCATGTCTCTATTTGTTTACCTGAGAAACCACTTTGAAGATATCAGTATGTAATACAACAATCATTGTTAATTTCCTACCACTTTGTGTGGAGCTCTGTATTGTTTGTATTGTTCTTATGTTGTTTTGTAAATGGATGTCTGCTTGTTAATCTATTTTCCTTTTGTTCTTAAAATAAATTAAAAAAGAAAATACGGCCATTTCAAATGGATGTGGTGGCATACTCCTGTAATCCTAGCACTCAGGAGGCTGAGACAGGAGCATCCTTGCAAGTTAGAGACCAGCCTGGGTTACAAAGTGAGCTCAAGGCCAGCTTGAACTGCATAGCAAGACTTTCTCAAAAAGACAAAAAAACAGTATGGCCATTTTTACTATATTGGTTCTACCTCTGCAGGAACAGGGGATATCATTCCATTTTATGCTATTATCTTCAATCTCCTTTTAAAGAATGCTATAGCTTTCATTGTACAAGTCTCTCACTTCCTTGATTAGATTAATTCCTAAGTATTTCATTTTTTTATTTGTACTATCATGCATGGTACTTGTTCCCTAATTTCCCCCTTGGGAGTTTGTGTTTGGTGTACAGGAATGCTATTAATTTTTGAGTGTGTACTTTGTATTCTGCTATGCTACAAAATTTGGATATTAATTCTAGGAGTCTTTTGATGGAGTTTTTGGGGTTTACTATGTAGAGGAGCATGTCATCAATAAGTAATGATAATTTAAACTCTTCCCTATCTATATCCCTTTTCTTTCTTCCTCTTATTGCTCTAGCTAATGTTTTGAGAACTATATTGAAAAGAAGTTGTGATAAGAGACATCCTTGTCTTGTTCTTGACTTTAGAGGGAAAGTTTTCAGCTCTTTTCCACTTAGTATGATGTTGGCTGTTGGTTTGTCATAGATGGCTTTTATCAGATTAAAATAAAGACCTTCTAATCCCATTTTCTTCAATTTTTAAAATCAGTATTTAAAATTAAGAATGGATGTTGGCAAATGCTTTTTCTGCATCTATTGAGATGATCATGTGATTTTTGTCCTTGATTCTCTTTATGTGGTGTATTACATTTATTGATTTGGATATGTTGAACAATCATTGCATCTTTGCCTTCTTGTTCATGGTGTATGATATCTTTCGAAGATTTGCTGCATTCTGTTTGCAACTATCTTATTGGAGATTTTCACATCTATGTTCATTAGGAGATTGGCCTGTAGTTCTTTTTTTTTGGTTGGGTCCTTTTCTGGTTTTAGTATCAGGGTAATGCTTGCTTCCAGGAATGACTCTGAGAATACTCCTTCCGTTTTGATTTCATGGAAGAGTTTGAGGAGCATTGGCATTAGGTCTTTTCTAAAGTTTTTGTAGAATTCAGCAGTGAATCTGTCAGGAGATAGAATTTTCTTAGTCGGCAGGTTTTTTTTATTACTTCTTTAATTTCACTGACTGCTATTGAGTTATTCAGAATTTTTATATCTTCTTGGTTCAGCTTTCAAGTTTATAGGTATTTAGGAATTTATCCATTTCTTCTATTTTTATTTTATTTTATTTTATTTTTTTTTGGTTTTTCTCCAGTACCGGGAACCAAACTCACGACCTTGCGCTTGCCAGGCAGGCGCTTTTGCCGCTGAGCTAAATCCCCAGCCCCCATTTCTTCTAATTTTCCACTTTTTAGAGCATAGTTCCTCAAACTAGTTACCAATAATCTTTTGGATTTCCACAGAATATATTGTGATTTCACCGTTTTCATTTCTAATTGCATGGATTTGGACCTTTCCTTATTTTGGTAGGGTTGGCTATGGCTTTGTTTATTTTGTTTCACTTTTTAAAGAACCAACTCTTCAATTTATTGATTCTTTGTATTTTTTAGTCTGAATTTCACTAGTTTTTGCTCTAATCTTTATAATTTCCTTCCTCACATTAGTTTTGGGTTTGGATTTTTTTTTTTATTTTCTATGGCCTTGAGCTGCATAATTAGGTTATTTAATTGGGCACATTCTGTTTTCTGATGTGGGAATTCACTTGTATAACTTTCCTTTCAGGACCGCTTTCTTTGTTTCCCATATATACTAGTATGTCATACTGGCGTAATTGTTTGATTGTAGAAATGACTTAATTTCTTCTTTAATTTTATCTGTTACATATTGATTATTCAAGAGGGTATTATTTAATTTCCATGTGTTTGCATAGTTTCTGTGGTGTCATTTGCCATTACTTTCTAGTTTCAGTGCACGATTATCCAATAATATGCTGGTATAATTTCAATTCTTTTGCATTTACTTAGGAATGCTTTCTTGAATAATAGGTGGTCTATTTTGGAGAAAGTCCCGTGTGCTGCTAAAGGGAATGTATATTCTGTTGTTGGATGGATCACTCTGCAGATATCTATTGAGTCCACCTTTTTAAAAGGCTTCGTTCAATGTTGATATTTCTTTGTTGATTTTTGTCTAGTTGATCTGTCCATTTGTGACACTGGGGTATTTAAGTCCTCCATTGCAATTGTATTGATGCTTATTTAATTTTTTATGTCCATTAGTGTTTGTTTTATGATGTTGGGTGACTGGAATTTGGTGTGTATATGTTTATAATTTTTAACTATTCCCGTTGAATTGTTTCCTTAGCCAATGCGTAGTGTCATTCTTTGTCATTTTTGATCAGTTTTAGCTCATGTGATAGTTAACTAATTGTGTGAACTTGAGTAAGAAATGCCCAACTAGATTGGATCAGCATAGTGCTGGTTGTGTTTGAAAGGATTTACTGAAGACAGAAGACACCCCCTGGGTAGGCTTGCTGCCTTGATGTAATAAAAGGGTAATGCAGAAGGAAGTCTCACTTCTGTTTCTTTGGAGGAGCTTTAGTGTTCATTTTCACATTGAACATCATCTCCTTGCTTCCAGTGCAGACTCTTTGGCTCTCCAGTACAAAGCCTTTAGCCTTCCAGACAGATCATTTAGCCTTCCAGCACAGGTCTTTCAGCTTCCTTGATAGGAACTTGCATGGGTCCTTACAGTGAGCTCCAGGCCTTTGACCTTTGGTTGAACCCCTTGTATCTCCAGCACTGAGACAGTCCTTTACCACTTTTCCACACCTGACTCTGTGAGCAGCCATTGTAAGCCTTCCTTGTAAATCTTTATGTCTGTATATAGCTTGCATTCAATTATTTCTCTAGTGAGCACTGACTGATACTGATTTTGGTACTGGGAGTAGTTCTAGGGAAACAGAATTGTAAAGATAAAATTCTTTTATGCTTTGTGGAGTTGGCTCTCTAATTTGATGAGACCTAAAGATGCCATAATCTCTCCTGATACTGTGGAGAGTAGGTAGTCCTTGATGTGAACTATGTAAAGAAATATGCAACGTGGTCTATTTGATTATCCTAATTCACCACTTGTGATGTGTAAGGAATTTGGTGACTCTATAAATATATTTGAATACTTTTTGGTAGAGTGGGAAATGTAATGATGCTGCCTGATTGCTCTTAGCATCTCTGAACAAACTAGTGAAGAGAAACAATGAGCTCAAAACATCATAGGAAATCTAAAGCCGTTTGTGTGGAAAAATAAAGGAAAAGAAGGAGTTCAAAGATTCAAATTTCTAGCTCAAGACACACATAAAGAATTAAAAAAATTCTAATTGTGTTTTGAAAGAGACTCTCTTGTTTAGCCACAAGGCTGAGATTGCAGAAACATACACACAGGATTTAATTGGCTGAAAAACAGCATAAATTTAATGCTTAGCTTCAAAGGGTATCTGAAGTAAGGGTGAATGCACAGATTGGAAAAGAATGGGATTTCATAAACTGGGATTGATGGAGATGTCTGAGAGTATCCTGATGGAGATGTTTGAGAGTATCCTGATGAGACTGGAGATACTGAGCTCCTAGATTCTTTTTTTTTTTTTTTTCCTCCAGTACCGGGAACCGAACTCACGACCTTGCGCTTGCCAGGCAGGTGCTTTTGCCGCTGAGCTAAATCCCCAGCCCCTTGAGCTCCTAGAGTCTAATGAAATTATTTTACCAAGAGAAGAGATTCCTTCCCCCCACAGTGCTGGAGGCAGCCCCACCTCCACCCCCTGTGGTGTTGACCTTTCATACTATACCTGAGGAAACTAATGCTGTGTTAACAATGCATGATAATGCTAACATTTCTCAGGATCTACTTTCACTACCCACTTTTGACTTTAGGCCTATAATTGGAATCAAATCACAGAGAAGGATTCTAAGGGTGAGGTATATAATGTGACCCATGAGTAGGGCAGTTATTGCCCCCAAAACTTCTTGAGTTTTCTAACTCTTATAAGCAGAGGCCTGATGTGAAGGTGTAGGAATGGATTTTATGGGATTGGATAGTGGTAACAAAACATACAGTGGATTAGTCTGAATTTGCCAATATGGGCCCATTAAGTAGGGATTCAGAATTTAATGTTGTAGGTTGTGGAGTATAAAATGGTACTAATAGTTTATTTGACTGGTTGGCAAAAGTATGGATCAAAAGATGGCCCACTGTGAATGAGTTAGAGATGTCTGATATTCCATGGTTTATCATTGAGGGGATTCAGAGGAGATGGAAATGCTAGAGTGGATTTGTCATTTTGAACCTAATCCACCACACTGAGATAATCCAGAAAATATACCCTTCACTAACACTTTGAAAAACAGATTTGTGAGGGGAGCACTAGCATCCCAGAAGAGTCTCATTAATGCCTTCTGTATATAACAGACATTACAGTAGGGACTGCAATTACTCAATTGGGAAACTTAAGAACAATGGATTTAATTGGACCCTGGAATTACAGGGGTCAAATGGCAGCATTCAATCACCAAAGGCAAGGTGCATGTAATTAATGCAATGGACTGCAGAAGCAGAACAGTGGTCAGAATGGTCTGACACTTGTAGACCTATGGAACTGGGTGATAAGCCACAGTGTTCCTAAAAGTAAAATAGACAGGAAGCTTATAAAGTTTTTACTAGATTTATATGATTGAAAAATTAAATATGATGAGAAATCTAATTTAAATTATAGTAACAGAGAATCACAGCCTGTCAACCAGTTTCTGGATTTGAGCCAGTTAACAGACCCAGGACCCCCTGAATGAAGAAGAGGCTTGGTACTCTTCAGGAAGGATCCTGGTGTACCACCAAAATTTATATGGTTAGTCCTTCTCCCAATCCTTCCTCAAAGGGACCCAAGGCCTTTTATCAGGGTAACTGTATAGTTAGAATTTGTGTCTAGATGTTCCCCTAAGGACTTAGGCAGTCACAGAATTTTGTTCAGAGGTGGTTGAATCTAGAGTATGTGATTGATTCACAGAGTAGTGTAGGGATTAAGGATGGGTAATTACTGGATCAGTCCAATGATTTGATTTGTATCACCCTAATCCTAGTGGACAGAAAGAGGCTTCTCTCTCTCTCTCTCTCTCTCTCTCTCTCTCTCTCTCTCTCTCTCTCCATCTTTGTCTCTCTCATGCTTTTGCTGTCTTTTGCCACTATGAAGTGTTGCCCTTCTGTCATGTGTCACCCAGCTTTGGAGCCAAACAATTATGGATTGAAACCTCTACAAACTGTGAGCTAAATAAACCTTTCCTCCTCTAACTTTGGGTGTTGGGTGTTTTGTCTCAGCAATGAGAAAAGTAACTAAAACAGAATTTTGTACCAGAGAGGTGGGGTCATTGCTGACATTACCTGGCCATGTGGCTTAAAAGCCTGTGGAACTGGGAAGGGGAAGAGTTAGGAAATGTTTGGAGGTGTGACCTGAAAAAGTAGAGCTGGAACATCTTAGGCTGTACTGTATGGGAGAATTCGGATCAGAGCTCAGAAGTCCAGAAAGCTGGTAAAAACCAGGCTCAGGAGATTTCTGCTGGGAAGAAGGACTGCATTTGCTACTGAACTCCAGATGATGTGTATTATGGCTTGGCAGAAAGTTTGTCTGCATTTTGCTTGTGTTCAGAGATTTTGTCTTGAGGTTGGGATTAAGGGCAGCAGACTAATCTTGTAGAAGACATTTCAAGGCTGTCAAATGTTGAGGCAGTGTCAAGACTACTGTTAGGGGCTTTTAGCCAGATCTGTTGAGAATCAAGAGCAAAGAGCCCAACAGAATAATTTAAACCCTGAAATTGGCCAGAAATGAAACTCCACTATAGTTGTGGACTGCAAAGATAGAGCAGAGGAGATCATGATTGCTGAGAAGAGGAGAACAAAAAAGATGGCTTGAGGGCATCACAAGAAGCAGCAGGACTCCACCCTTTGCAGACTCAAAATTGCAAAAAAAAAAAAAAAAAAAAAGCTTTCAGAAGAAAGCCCCAGAGCACCATATTCCAGAATGACAGTGGCTGCACCATGTACCAGAATTGTAGTGACCTAGAGAGTTTGTTTATAAAAATCAAATTCAGAGTGCTCAGCAATCTAGCCACTTGACCCCTACAGCCAAGAGAGAGGGAGTCCAGTGGTGTGGGGCATATAGAGATATCCCTTTCATGGTGAAAGATAAATTGTTGCATCTAACTCACCTTACCACAAAGAGAGAGGCACAATTCCTACTGGGAATATTTGCATTTTAGGGGCAACACATTCCTATTAGGTGTTTTACTCTGGCCCATTTACTGAATGACTTGGAAAGCTGCTAGTTTTGAGTGAGGCCCAGAACAAGATAAGGCTCCACAAGAGATCCAGACTGCTGTGCAGGCTTCTTTGCCAGTGGGGTCATACGATCCAGCAGGTACTAAAAGTGTCAGTGGCAGGTAGGAATGCTATTTGGGGTCTCTGGCAGGATCCTGCAAGAGAATTTCAGCAGAGGCTTTTAGGGTTTTGGAGCAAGGCTCTGCCATCATCTGCAGATAACTACTAGCTCTTTAAAAAGCAACTCAACCTACTACTGAGCCTTAGTGGAAACTCAATGCTTGACCATGAAACACTAGGCTTCCATGAGACCTGAATTGCCCATTATGAGCCAGGCATTACCTGATCTACTAAGTCAGTGCTACACATGAACAGGAATAGTCCATCATTTAATGGAAATGATACACAGGTGATCAAGTTAGAGCAGGTTAAGAGGGCATAAGTAAGTTACATGGAGCAGTTGTCAAGATGCCCATGGCTTCTACTCTTGTCTTCTGTCTCCTAGCATGCATCTGTGGCCTTGTGAGGTGTACCATATGATCAGCTGTCAGAGAAAGACACAACTAGGGCCTGGTTTACAGATGGCTCTGTATATTATGCAGACACAACACACAAGTGGTCAGCTGCAGCATTACATCCCATTTCCAGGACATCCCTGAAGGACAGTGGTGAAGGTAAATCTTCACAGTGGGCAGAACTTCAGGAAGTGCACCCAGTAGTACATTTTGCCTGGAAAGAAAAATGGTCAGATGTGCAACTGTATACTGATTCATGGACTGTAACCAATGGTCTGGCTGGATGGCCAGGAACTTAGAAGAAACACAACTGGAAAACTGATGACAAAGATACTTGGGGAAGAGCTGTGTGGATAGACCTCTCCACATAGGCAAGGGATGTAAACACATTTCTGTACCATTTAAACACTCACCAAGAGGTGACCTCAGCAGAAGAGGGCTTTAACAATCAAATGGGTAGGATGACTCATTCTTTAGTTAGCAGTTAACCTCTTTTTCCATCACCCCTGCCATTGCCCAATGTGTTTATGAACAAAGAGGCTATTGTGGCAGGGATGGAATTTATGCATGGGTTCAGCAATATGGACTCCAACTCAAAAAGGCTGGTCTCGCTCCAGCCACTACTGAATACCCACCATTCCAGCAGCAGAGATCAGCACTGAGTTCCTGACATAGCACCATTCTCTGGGATGATCAAACTGAAAGCTGGCAGATTGTTTATATTGGACCGATTCCATCATGGAAAGGGCAGTACTTTGTCATTACTGGCCTAAATACTTACTCTGGATATGTACTTGCCTTCCCTGCACACAATGCTTCTGCCAAAATACAATGTGGGAACTTGCAGAATGCCTTATCCACCATTGTGGAATTTCACACAGCATTGTCTCTGACCAAAGAACACATTTTACAGCCAAAGAAATGAGGCAATGCCCTCATGCTCATAGATTTCACTGGTCTTAAATGTTCCTTATCATCCAGGAGCAGCTGGATTGATAGAAAGGTGGAATGGTCTTTTGAAGATGCAGTTATAGTGCCACCTAGTTGGCCATTAGCTTGCAGGTCTGGGGCAAAGCTCTTGAAAAGGATGTATATACTTTAAAATTTTTTTTTATATAGTTAAGTTTATGGGTACATTTTAGATATACATAAAGATCATATTAATCATAGGAAATTTATTTCTGTACGTGATATATTTTGATTGTGTTCCTTTTCCCCCACAACCCCTCCAGCATTTCTTATTGGTTAATTTCTTGATTATAACCATTCTTTCCAACATGAAATGGAATCTCAGTGTAGTTTTAATTTGCATCTCTCAAATGACTAATAATGTTGAATGCTTTTTCATATATTTACTTACCATTAGTATTTCTTTATCTGAGAAGTATGTATTCATCTCAGATGCCAATTTTTAGCTTGGGTCTTTGAATTTTAGGGGCCTGATTTTTAAAAACTTTTTATATTCTTTTTCTTTCTTTTTTTTTTTTTTTTCTTTTTTTGGTTTTTTTCTGGTACTGGGAATCGAACTCACGACCTTGCGCTTGCCAGGCAGGTGCTGTGCCACTGAGCTAAATCCCCAGCCCCACTTTTTATATTTTCTAGATGGAAGTCCTTTGTCTGAGGGACGGTTGGCTAAAATTTTTTTCCTAATTCGTGGGTTTTCTTTTTACTCTATTGGTGATTTGTTTTGATGTGCAAAAAATTTTCACTAAGATGAGATCGTAGTTGTTGGTTTTTTGAAGTATTTCCTGTGCAATTTGGTTTTTGTTCATGAACTCTCTGCCTAACCTTATATCTTCAAGATTTCTACCTACTTTCTGTTTCAGTAGATTTAGTGTTTCTGTTTTAATATTTAGATCTTTCATCCATTTTGACTTTAATTTACTGCATGGTGATAGACATAGGTCTAGTTTTAGTCTTTGACATGTGGAAAGCTAATTTTTCCAGCACCATTTAAGAGTCTATCTTTTTTCCAGTGAACATATTTGGCCCCATCAAAGGTAAGATGGCTGAGTGTGTTTGGAATTGTGTCTGCATCTTCTAATCTTTTCCACTGATTTTCAGGTTTGTTTTTTGCCAGAACCATGATGCTTTTATCACAGTAACATTGTAGTATAATTTCAAGTCAGGGATTGTGATGCCTCTTGCCTTGCCTTGCTGCCCAGGATTGCTTTTCCTATTTTAGGCTTCGGGTTCCAGATGAATTTTAGGAATGTTTTCTCTAGATCTGTGAGGAACACTAATGGTATTTTAATTGGGATTGCATTGAATCTGTACAACACTTTTGGGAGTATGGTCATTTTCTCAGTGTTGGTTCTTCCTATCCATGAGCAAAGAATATCTTTCCATTTTCTGAAATCCTCTTCAATCTGTTTGTTCAGAGTACTATACTTTTCACTGTATAGATCTTTTACTTCCTTTGTTAGTTTGATTCCTAAGCATTTCATATTTTAGATGCTGTTATGAAAGTTGTAGTCTCTCTAATATCTCTCTGTGTGTTTGTTGTTTTTGTACAAGAATGCTACTGATTTTTTTTAAGTGTTTACTTTGTATCCAGCTACACTACTGAATTTGTTTATTGGTGAGTTTTTGGTGTCTTCTATGTAGAGTATCATGTCATCTGCAAATAACGATAATTTTGCTTCTTTTCCTATCCTTATTCTTCTTATTTCTCTCTCTTGTCTAATTGCTCTGGCTAATATTTCCAGAACTCTATTGAATAGGAGTGGTGACAGTGGACATCCTTATCTTGTTCCTGATTTTAAAGTGAAAACTTTCAGCTTTTGTCCATTTCATATGATTTTGGCTGTTGGTTTGTCATAGATGGCTTTGATCAGAGTGAGGTAACATCCATGTATTCTGATTTTCTGTAGGGTTTTTCTGATGAATGAGTGCTGGACTTTGTCAAAAGGTTTTTCTGCATATATTGAGATAATCAAGTGATTTTCATCTTTGGCTCTATTGATATGGTGTATTACATTAACTGATTTGCATATGTTGAACCATCCCTGCATTCCTAGGATGAATCCCACTTGGTCATGGTGTGTAATTGTCTTGATGATTTGCTGAATTCTGTGTGCTACTATGTTATTGTGTATATTTGCATCTATGTTCATGAGGGAGATTGGCCTGTAGTTCTCTTTCTTGGTTGAATCTTTCTCTGGTTTTGGTATCAGTATAATACTTGCCTTCAGAAATGTGTTAAGGAAAATTGCTTCCCTTTCAATTTCATTGAAGAGTTTGAGTAGCATCAGCTTTAAATCTTTCTCAATTTCTTGTAGAATTCAGCTGTGAATTCAGTGGGATGTGGGCTTTTCTTTGTTGCTAATTATTTAGTCACATTTTCAATTTCATTAACTGATATTGTGTTATTCAGAATTTTTTTATCTTCTTGATTTAGCTTTGGTAATTCATACACATCTAGTAATCTGTCCATTTCTTCTGTGTTTTCCATCCTATAAGAGTAAAGATTTTTGAAGTAGGTATTGATGACTTTCTGAATTTCTACATGATCTGTCGTGATTTCACTCTTTTCATTCCTTATTGCATAATTTGAGGTTTTTCTTTCTTTTTTTTGTTAAGTTTGGCTAGGGGTTTACCACTTTTATTTATTCGTTAAAAGAATTAACTTTTTGATTCATTAATTCCTTGTATTGTTTTCTTCATCTCAATTGCATTAATTTGCTCCCTGATCTTTTTTTTTTTTTTTTTTTTTATTTTAAGGATAAAAGGAGGGAAACATTAACAGACATACAACATTTTACAACATATCACAAGCACAATACAGACAATACAGAGTTCCAAA
>NW_004955557.1:1733675-1766040 GCF_000276665.1 Chinchilla lanigera
CTAATTGCACATGAAACACTTGAAAGAATCAACAACTGGGATCTCATCCTACTGAAAAGTTTCTGCACATCTAAAGAAATCACCAGCAAAGTAAAAAGAAAACCCACAAACTTGGAAAAAATTTTAGCTGTTTTATGTCTATTAAGATTTGTCTTATATAGTTGGTGCTCCTGTATTTGATGCATGTATATTTATGATTATTATCTGTTTCTCATGAATGTTCCCCCTGACAAGTATGTAGTGACCTTCTTTATCTTGTTTGATCATTCTTGGTTTAAAGTTCACATTGTCTGTGAACAGATTAGCTACTGCTGCACTTTTCTGCATTCCCATTTCATGGAGTATTGTTTTCCATTCATTGATTTTTAATCTATGATTTTTCTTTTGAGTCAAATGTGTTTCTTTTATATCACATATTTTTGGATTTGTTTCTTGATCTACTCTGCAAGTCTGTTTCTTTTAATTGTTCTGAGTTGAAGCTATTTACTTTGATGTTTATAACTGATATGTATTGGCTTTGTCATATTATTTTCCATCTGTTGATTCCTTACTTTCTCCCTGTGTTTAATTGCTTGCCCTGCTTGGTAGATTTTTCCTGTTGTTGTTCTTGGAATGGTGGTCATTTTTATCTCTTTTTAGAGTATCTTTCAGTATTCATTGTAGGGTTGCTTTGGCAGTAATGAATTTCTTCTGTTGTTTTTTGTCATGGAATTATCTTACTTCTCCATTAATTTTGAAAGTTAGTTTTGAAGGTTACATCATTCTGGGTTGGAAATTGTTTTCTTTCACAACTTGAAACACTTCACTCCAAGCTGTTCTTGTCTTGATGGTTTGTGTTGAGAAATCTTTTGTGATTCTGATGGGATTTTCTTCATAGCTTTTCTTTTTATTCCTCTAATAGCTTTTAATATTCTGTTCTTTGCTGAATTTCTACGATCTTGATCATTGTATGTCTGGGTGTAGATTTGTTTTGGTTATGGCTAGTTGGAGTTCTGTATGCCTCACTTACTATAAGACACATTCTTTTCCCATGCTTGGGAAATTTTCCATGATTTCTGAAATTAGTCTTTTAATGTCATTTGTGTTGAGTCCTGCTTTTTCATTGACACTTATTACTCTTATATTGTACTTTACATCATCCTGCACCTGTAAGATTGTTATTTCCTAGTTCCTTATCATTTTTAGGAGATCTTTGCTTTCATGATTGCTAGCTGGAATGATGCCCTCAAGATCTGAGAGTCTATTTTCAGTTTCATTCAAGCAGTTTTGCCAGCTTTCAATGGAATTTTTTTTTTTCCCCCCTCCGGTACCAGGAACCGAACTCACGACCTTGCACTTGCCAGGCAGGCGCTTTTGCCGCTGAGCTAAATCCCCAGCCCCTCAATGGAATTTTTAATTTCCTGGATATCTGTTTGAATGTTTCATGCATTTGAAGTCTTTCCTACATTGTTCATTCAAGGTTCCCATCAATTTTCTATTCTCCTCTAGTTTTTAACCTATGTCTTTAGATATGCTGAGCAATTCTTTCATTATGGTTGTCATTTCTTTTTTTACATGATAGATAATTTCTGATCTGATGTCTTCTATAACTTCCTGGAGTTGTTTCTTTAATTCAGTTGCTATCATTTCAGAAATTTCAGGTGTGTGACTTCCATGTTCTTCCATGTTGATGTTTCCTGGACTTGTTCTGTGTGGGGTAGAGGTCTGAGATTGCATTTTGCTCCTTCATCTTGTCATTTTCAGGATTCTTTTTTTGGAGCAGGTTGTTGGGTCCCAGGTGCTTCCTGTGCTGGCTGCCTTTCCTGTTGTGTAGGAGGATGGGTCAGGACTGGGTGTCTCTGGCCAAGCTGGTTGCCAAGCCTCAGCTTTCATTCTCACAGTGCAGGGCAGATGGGTCAGGCACTGCGTTTCTCTATCCCAGCCAGTTGCCAGGCCCCAGGATCTTCCTGTACTGGCACCTTGCCTTCTCTTCTCATGGTGCAGGGGAGATGGGTCAGCCACTGTGTTCCTCTGGCCCAGCTAGATGCTGGGCCCCAGGAATTTCCTGCTATGTAGTGGGATGGGTCAGTCCCCAAGTTCCTCTGGTCAGACTGATTGCCAAGCCCTGTGTGCTTACCAAACTGGCTGCCCGTCTTGCAGTGCAGGGGAGATGGGTCAGGCATTGCATTTCCCTGGCCCAGTTGGATGCTGGGCCTCAGGCACTGGAGTTGTTTCTGTATCATGTAATCTGTTCCATTGATCCTTGGTCTGATTTTTGCAAGTATCATGTTGTTTTTAGCACAATAGCTCTGTAGTATAATTTCAGATCAAGGACTGCAATGTACTCTGCCTTGCTTTTGTTGCCCAGAATTAGTTTTGCTATTCTAGGTCTATTCTGATTCCAAATGAATTTTAGCAATGTTTTCTCTAGATCTGTGAAGTATGCTAATGGTATTTTGATTGGGATTGCACTAAATCTGTATAACAATTTTGAGAGTATGACCATTTTCACTATGTTGGTTCTTATTCATAAGCAAGGGATACGGTTCCATTTTTTTGATATTTTCCTCAATCTCCTCTTTTGGAGTACTGTAACTTTCAATATATAGAACTCTTATTTCCATTGTTAGAAAGATTCCTAAGTATTTCATTTTTCTTGGTACTATTATGAAAGGTGTTGTTTCTCTAATTACTCTATCAGTGAGTTTATTATTCCTGTGCAGATATACCATTGATTTTTGAGTGTTTACATTGTATTCAGCTATGTGACTGAATTTGATTATTATATTTAGAAATTTTTGTGCAAGTTTTGGGGTCTTCTAGGTAGAATATCATGACATCTGCAAATAATGCTAATTTAACTTCTTCCGTTCCTATCTTTATTCCTTTTATTCCTTTCTCTTGTCTAATTGCTCTGGCTAATATTTCCAGAACTATATTGAACAGGAGTGGAGAGAGTGGATATCCTTTTCTTGTTCCTGATTTTACAGTGAAAGCTTTCATTTTTTCACCATTTTTTATAATGTTTGATATTAATTTGTTATATATAACTTTTATCAGATTGAAATAATGACCATCTATTCCCTTTTCCTGTAGGATTTTTTTTTACCTTGAATTATGTGATGAACATTGTGTAATGCTTTTTCTGCATATGTTGAGATGATAATTTGATTTTTGTCCTTGGTTCTATTGGTGTGGTGTATTATAATTATTGATTTGTGTATGTTGATACATTCCTATATCACTGGAATGAATCCTACATGGTATATAATCATCTTACTGATTTGATGCTACCTGTTTGCCACTATCTTATTGAGGAGCTTTCCATCTATGCTCATTAGGGAAGATGGCCTGCGTTGCCTTTTTTGGTTGGAGCCTTCCCAAGTTTTGTTATCTAGGCAAAGCTTGCTTCCAGAATGAGTTTGGGAGTAGTTTTATAATAATATCACATGGTAGAGAGTTCAGTGAAATCTTTGGACAAGCTTCATTCAACAGATGGAACTTTAGTAGGTTACTAAAGATAGTGGATCAATTTGGATATCCCAAAAAACAACATGCAAGGAAATAGACAGAATGAAGATGCAGAGGATTAGAATGAAGTAGGACAATGTATATATCATTTAATTGAATTTGTAAATGCTGTCTGAAAAAACTAAAAATTATGACAGATGTGCATATTCAAGCCAAGAGAGGCTGATTGGAGGACTCTATTATAGATAACATTTTAATACTATATAAAAATGAGAGTCCCTGCTGGATAAAATATGTCTTTTAAAATTGATAAAAGTATTAATTTCTTAAAGAAATTTTTCTGTCTGAAAGATCTTTAATAAGGAAAATTATAACAAGAATTAAGGACATCTGATATTTTGAATAAGTATAATTAAAATTTACTGAGAATAAAAAAATGAAAATGGAATTTTTGGCTCAAGTTTTTAACACTGCAAAATATGTTACAAAATAAGCACTAAACTATTTAGCTGATTATGAACATAGAGCAACATCTTGGAATCTTATTATTATATGCTTTTGTATAGATTTATTTTTGGCATTAGTAATTGGAGTCCTATATGTCCCACTTATCTGTTTTTCCATGCTTGGGAGGTTTTCTGCTATTACTTCTGTGATCAAGTTTTTTATGTCGTTTTTGCTGATTCCTGTTCTTCCATTGACTCCAATCAATCTTATGTTTTTCTGCTTTGCATCATTTTGTGGCTGTTGGATTGATTTTTTGGTACCTTTCTATTTTTAAGAAATGTTTCTTTTCATAATCACTGACCACAGTCCTGTTTCTAGTTCTGATATTCTGTCCGCACCTTGGTTCAATCAGCTGCATATACTTTAAATGGAATTTTTAATTTCCTGGATATTTGTTTCAATCTGCGTTTCTATGTTGGGCATTCTTCAGTTAACATCATTTTCCTAGGCCCTTCTGTTTTTTAAATCTCTATTTCCCCTAGCTTTGCTGAGCAAGTCCTTCAATTTGATCATCATCTCTTTTTTATTTTTTTTATTTTTTTCATCATCTCTTTTTTAACTGAGAGATTATTTCTGATCTCATTTTCTCTCTTTCTTATTAACATAGTCCCTTTATTTAAATTAATGGTATGCCAAACCATGAAGAAGGTATCAACAAATCTCCAAAGTCAGAAGTCATCCATAGTATATGTAAGTTTGATTATTATTATTCTGGACATGCTGTTTTATACACACTCACAAAGTAGGTCAAATTTATCAATAACATTTGTTTATACTTTTTATATCCTTATGGATTTTTTTGTCTGATTGTTCTATTACCTGCTCAGAGCTATGTTAAAATATCTACAAATGATTCAGGGTTTGTAATTTTTCTTTTCAGTCAATATATTTTTGCTTTATAATATATGTTTTGCAGCTATTCTATTAGCTACATACAGATTTGTGAGTTATAGTACAGTTATAGTATCTGTTTGAATTTATACTGTGATCATTATGAAATATATTATTTTCATCATAGTCTTGCCTTTAATGTATAGTTTTATTAGCTTCTGGTTTTTCACATGAGATCTCTTTTTCCCTCTTTTTTGTGTTAATCTTACTGTGTATTTATAATAAGCAGAATATAGTTTGGATTTTTTAAAGATCCAGTTCTATAGTCCTTTTTTATTTTGTGTATTTAATCTATTAGAGTTAATATAATTATGGTTATTGGTAGATTTGGGTAGTTTTCTTTCATTGCTGAGACAAAATACCCAACACCTGCAAGTCAAAGGAGGAAAGGTTTATTTAGCTCACAGTTTGTCCATAATTGACTGGCTCTGAGTCAAAGTGGCACATGGCATAGGGGCAACCGTTTGTGGCTGTGGAAGACAGTAAAAGCAACAAGAGAGAGTGAGTCTGATCTCATTTTCTCTATAGCCTCCTTAATCTGTTTTTTTTTTTTTTTTACTTCTGCTGGTACCATTTCAGAAAATTCAGGGCAGGAGGGGTGGTATGGTGCTGTTCCAATCACTACCTTCACTGCTTCTGCTGCAGTCATTAATCTTGTTATTGATAGAGGTTTCAGTTAGCCATTACAGCGCATGAAACAAAACAAAACAAAAAAATAAATGGTGGCCCATCGGGGAGGGAGCAGCTTCCTGGTCACTCTTCCCTGTGTGTGCTGGCAAAATTTGCTGACAGGCTGCAATGTCCTCCTTTTGGCAGAAGGCAAAAGAGGCAAGGGGCCTTATATCCCAAATTTATCTTTGAGTGTTCCCTACTGTTGCAGTTCTTTGGGAATTTCCCCAAATGGTAGTTCCTGCTCTGTGTATAGGAAGCTTTCCTACAAGCAAGTATGTAGGGGTGTGTTGCCATTTTATAAAGTCCTATGCCTAAAGTTTGTTTAATATAAAAGTCTCTTCAGATTTATTTTGTCATCTGGATGTATGTCTCCCCCTTTCTTCCAGTTAGCTTTGTTTTTAGATGATTTTCTCTGAGTTATTCCAATGTGGCTCCTCTGTTATTCAGCCATAGTGAATCTCTCCATTTTTCTATAAATGAGTGAAGTTTGTCCTTTTTATGGCAGAGTGGTACTCTGTTTTCTATAAATAATACATTGTTTATAAATTTCTCTTGGTGGACATATAGTCTGCTTCCAATGTATAGCTATTGTGTATCTGGCTGCTATGAAAATGGTTAGGCATATATTACGGTAATATCGTTTCTTTATCTCTTTTGAGAATATACCAAGAAGAAGAATAACTGGGTCAAATTAAATTTCTAATTTTAGTTTTTTAAGGAATCTCCATACTGATTTCCACAGTAGTTGTCCTAGTTTATATTAAATAGTGGTGCATGAGGAAACACCCGGAGACTGAGACTGTGAGAAAGATTGTATTCCACACACATACAGGCAAGCTGAAATCAGAGTGATATATGTAGCTACCTTGAGGGGAGGCTAAGTATATATAGGGTTTAGGATTAGGGGTGTGAAGAATCTGATTGAAATGTTTGAAGCCAAAACTGCAAAGACAATAAATGTAGATGTGTAGACAGAGCTGGCGTCAGGAAGATTGGTCGTAAATTTCTTTATGGACCTTAATTCTTATTTGTTTAGGGCAGTGTATTGTCTATAGTGGGGAGCCTATTGTTTGTAGTGGGCAGCCCAGGTCTCTCTCAGGTCATTCATGACAGTTTACACTGTCACCAACAATGAAAAAGTGTTGCATTTTTTTCCTGCAGCCTTGCCAGCATTTGTTATTATTTGATTTCCTGCAGATAGTCATTCTTTTTGGCATGAGATGGAAGTTTCCTGTTCTTGTAATTTGCATTTCTCAAATGCCCTGTTATATTGAACTTTTTTCCTGTATTTATTGGATATTTGTACTTCCTCATGGAGAAGTGCCCATTCATTTCAGCTACCCATTTTTTGATTGGGTCTTTTAACTTAGGAGGTATAATATTTTGAGATTTTTATATAGCCTAGATATAAATCTTTGGAAGAATGGCTGGAATTTTTTTTTTTTACCATTCTGTAGCATCTCTCTTCACGCTGTTGTTTCCTTTGCTGTGCAGAAGCTTTAAAATTTGATATGATTCCATTTGTTTGATTCTTGGTATTATTTGCTGTGCAACTGGGATTCTGTTCAGAAGATCCTTTCCTATGTTTACATCTTTAGGAATGTTATCTTTCTGTCTTCTCGAAGATTAAGCCTTTCTGTTTTAATATTTACATCTTTGATCGTTTTTATTTTAATTTAGTACATGGTGAGAGATATGGTTCTAAGTTTAATCTTTAGCATGTAGGTAGCCAGTTTTCCCAGAACCACTTGTTAAAGATGCTATCTTTCTTCCAGTGAAAGCGTTTGTACACCTTGTCAAAGGGCATGTACCTGAGTGTGCCTGGGAATGTTTCAGCATCTTCAGTTCTGTTTCATTGATCCACAGTTTACTTTTTGTCAATACTTAATCACAAGTTTCGTAGTATAACTTGAAGTCTGGGATTGTCATGCCTCCATTTTCCTCTTGTTTCCCAAGATTGGATTTGCTATTTTAGGGTCTTTCTGGTTCCATATGAATTTAGGCTTGTTTTGTTATTTTTATTTCGATTGAGATTGCTTTAATCTGTATATTAGTTTTGGAAATAATGTGATTTTGTTTTGGCTTATGTAGGAGCAGGGGAAATCTTTCCATTTTCTGATGTCCTCTTGGATCTTCCTTTTAAGATTACTGTAGTTTTCATTGTAGAGGTCTTTCTATTTATTTTTAGGTTAATTTCTAAATATTTATATTTTTTGATGTTATTGTGTAAGGTATTGTTTCCCTAATTTCCTTCCCAGTGAGTTTATTATTTGTGTATATGAATGCTAATGATCGTTTTGTGTTGACTTTTTATTCTTCTTTGCTGTTGAATTTGTTTATTAATTCTAAGGATCTTTTGGTGGAATTTTTTGGGTCTTCTCCAGAGAAGACCATGTCATTGGCAAATAATACTTTAACTTGTTACTTTTCTACACATATCCCTTTTTTTTTTTACTTTTGCCTGAGTGTTCAGGCTGATATTTGACAATTATAATGGACAAGAGTGGTGAATGTGAGCATCTTTGTCTTGTTTCTGATTTTGGAAGGAAAGTTTTTGACTTCTCTCCATTTAAAGTGATATTGGCTATGGGTTTATCATAAATGGGTTTATCAGTTTGAGATAAAGTCTTTCTATACCTAAATTTTCAGGTAGTTTTAAAAATCAAGAATGGATATTAGATTTTGTCAAAGTGTTTTTCTGCATTTTTTGAGATGATCCTGTGATTTTTGTTGTTGCTTCCATTAATGTGGTGTATTATACAATACATATTGATTCCCATATGTTGTGCTATCCATTCAACCCTGGAATGAATCCTACTTGATCATGATATGTGATCCTTTTTAAGTTTAATTTTTATTTTTTGTTTTATTTATTTATTTATTTTATTATTTTAAAGAGTAAAAGAAGGATAACATAGTAATAGGGGGGCTTACCTAATTACAGACAAAGTGGTAGGAAATTATCAATGGCTGTTGTTTTACATATTGTTATCTACAAGATAGTTTCTCAGGAAAACAAATAGACAAATAATAGTGAGTTACAAACAAAAGTGGCAGGTTATTATCAATGGTTCTTGTACTATACTTTGGTATCTTCAAAGTGGTTTCTAAAAAACATAAATAGAGCTATACATGAGTGACAAATTGAATATTCATTGGCTATCCTCATTGGTTGTTGTAGGAAACATATAGTAATAAACATACATCCATTTACAAAATAGCATAGGAACAATACAAACATTACAGAGTTATGGACAGATTAGTAGGAAAATATCAACGGCTGCTGTAATACATGGTAGTATCTTCAAAGTGGTTTCTCAGGAAGACAGAGATACCAAGAAAGATCTAACAAGTAGTTACAGCCTAAGGGTTGTGAAAAATAGCGTATTACCTCTTCAACAGTGACTCCTTTCACTGAGGTGTGACGGCTGGAAGGAAGGCCAGGATTGAAAAGAAGGACCGAGAGACTTGCACCTGTGTCTAGCAACAGGCTGTTTTCTTTTTCCTCTATAGTCATGATTACCCGGGGCTCCTCCATGGACATGATAGTCTGGCCAGAGGGAGAAGGCAGAGGGAGCCCCCTCATTCCTGTTAGAGTAACTGCTAGGATGGATCTGAGCTCTGAGGCCTCCGCTTCAGAGGGGAGACCAATCTCCAGTGGTCACCTTTGCATTCAGGGCGTGGCCTAGGGGACTTCTTAGGGCAGTTCCTCTTGAGGTGGCCTGGCTTTTAACAGTGGTAGCAGATGTAATTTTTAATTTATTAGTACCCAGTAAGTGATGATTTCAAAATCAGAGTTCCCATCAAATTAACACTTAATTCAGGGCAAAAATACTTTTAGAAAATGTAAATCTTAAGGCAGAAGTAAAACATAAAAAATGGCATGTCTATTACAGATTGTAGAATGTCAGATTTTTAAGAGAGTCACATAGTATTTTATAGCAGTAAAATGTGTTAATACAATCAGAAATAGTATCCATTGGTCCAAGGTTTCTCAGCCTTTAAAATGCCTCAGGTGCTAATTGAAGAAATTTTGTTGTGTAAGTTACAGCTACTACATAACCAAGTGATCACCTTTTATGTCAAAGAAATGAAGGCAGGTAATTTTATGGTATTCATTTGTAAAACTTTTAGAATATTAAATATGAAGTATTACTAGGAATAATTCTAGATTTATTTCCCCATGCTAATCCCCAAAGATGTATATCACTTCCCTTTAACTCCGTTAAAAAATTCTGTGAACTGTTAATATTTATTCATTGTAGGCCGGTCCTGATAATGAAGGCATAAATTATTTACTTTGATACAGTAGAAAAAAATTGCAGTCAGTTACTGCATCTCTTTCTGGTCATTAGATAACTTCAAAGTGGAGTCAAGAACATTTTGCACCTCAACAAGTGAACAATCTGTTTCTACATGTTTCAGTTATGACTGGAACCTGGGGTTGGGTGGCAGGGGGTATTTCAGGTTTGTTTGTCTGTTTTGTGGTGCTGGGGACCAACTAGGCAAGTGCTCTATCACTCAGTGATACGTCCAGCCCAATATTTCATATTTATAGAAAGTTAACAGTAGCTTTTTTGGAAAAACAAGGTTAACAACCTTAAATTTCTTTCATGATGAATACCTTCTGTTTTGGGGACATGGGATAAAATGTAAAAGTGCTTTAATCAGAAAACAAGGATTAGTTTGTTACATAAGTAGCATACACATTCTACTGAATAGTGTCAAAAAATCAAAAAGTATTTAAAGTAATTTTTAAGCCTGGAAAATATGACATTGATGGTATCTTAACTAACACAGTAAGTAATTATAAAGATTCTTTTTTGTTACAAACTTTAAGCTATTATTATAAAACAGCTATAGACCTTACTGTACTTCTATCCTTATTTTTGCATTAATAAAAACTTGTTAAAATTCCTTATGTAGTATTTCTGAAAAAAAAAAATATAGTCAAAGCAAACCACTAAAACTACCAAGAAGGCTTTAAAATATGGATTGCAGATTCATTTCAAAATAGATTTAGCACCTTTCAGGACCTGGTATTTAAATAATCAATATCTTCAACAATGCAAACTGTGAAAATAAAACTTTAGTCAGTGCTGACTATAGTTAAACACTACTGGTATTATGGGAAAAAAACTGAAAATGCATTCAACAATTTCAAGCTAAGTAAGAATGACTGATAAATATTTATGTCTTTGAAGGTTATCTTAAATTCTATGAGTCCTTAACTGAAAGCTAACCTGCCAAAACACATCAGCACTTATATAAAACAAAGGGAGTAGGAAGGTGATTTTGTATACACGTTGTGCAACGTTTGGCATCCAGTTTCCCCTCATTTATGTAACTATTGTAGGCCTCACTCCCTGAAGAGCATGAAATGAAGGGTAGACAGAGCAGAACACCTGTCAGACTAACAAGAATATGTTAGTGTATAAAATCTTCTCAGCTGAGTAACTATTCTCACTGTGGTTATGCTATGTGCAGCATATAACCTGTACAACGATGTTCTCTTGCTGTCTATTTGTGGAAAAAATTAAGCTTAATGAAATGTGAGGCATACAATAGTTTGTTTTATTTTTTATTTTAAAAATTAAAAAAACTAACAAAGCAACAATGAAGACAAAATCAAAACAACACAAAAACAATAAAAATGATACACGACCTCAAAACAAAATGATAAGAATTAACAATGGTTGCTACATTACATACTGTTATCTTCAAAGAAGTTGCTCAGTCCACCAGACATAAGAATGTAAGATTGATCAAACAATCAAAGACTGTAACAATAAAAAACAACAACATTGGAAATGATGCAGAGCTTCACCATACAATATGGTAGAAGTTCAACAATAATTCTTATACTGCATATTGTTATTTTCAGATCAGTCTTCCTGATTCCCAGATTCAAGTGTGCAAAATTGGTCAAGAAAAAAAGAAAATTTTAAGCATTTACTGTCCTTTCAATAAACCACAGACATCAGCTATACACCTATTCCAGCTATCCTTATGTATACATATAAATTTTGTTTTTCATTTAAAAAACCCAAAATAACAAAAACAAATACATAAAGAAAACAGCATAGAGAACAACAAAAATGATACAGCATTTCAAACCATGGTGATAGATTGTTAAATTACCTGAAGTCATCCTCAAAATGATTGCACATATAAGCAGATACAGTCATGCAAGATTGATCAAACGATTACACATTAACAGTTCCTTTCAGTAAACCAACAGATATTAGTACTACAATTATCCTAGCTATCCTGTGCATACATATACATATTTTTCCTTCTTCCTTCTTTCTTTCTCCTCTCCCCTCCTTTATCCCAGGGGCTCCTTCCTATTGGGCAGTTTCTTTCCATTTTCACAATATCTATTGTACCTTTTATATTTTATTTACTCTTTCAGGTTCTTATAATAGGGAGGAAATATGATGTTTATACATGTGAATCTGATTTATTTCACTAATGAGTATGTCTCTAGTTGCATCCATTTACCTATAAAAGCCTCAAGTTTATCTTTCTACATAGCTGAGTAATACTCCATTGTATAGCAGTACCACATCTTTTTCATCCATTCCTCAGTTGATGGACATTTGGGTTGTTTCCAAGATTTAGCTATTACAAATTGTGCTGCTATAAACATGGGTGCATATATATCACTGTGGTATGATGTTTTGAGTTCTTCTGGAAAAATGACCAGGATCGGGACAGCTGGGTTGAATGGGACCTCTAATCCTAGTTTACTGAGGAATCTTTGGACTGATTTCCACAGTGGTTACGCCAGTCTACACTCCCACAAACAGTGGGGAAGTGTTCCTTTTTCCCCACAGCCCTTCCCACATTGGCTATGGGTTGACTTCTTGATGATAGCCATTCCTTCTGGGTGAGATGGAATCTCAGTATTGTTTTAATTTGCATTTCTCAAATGACTAATGACGTCGAGCATTTTTTCATGTATTTACTTGCCATTTGTATTTCTTCATGTGAGAAGTGTGTATTCATCTAAGCTACCCATTTTTGTATTGGGTCTTTGAACTTTAGGAGTCTGATTTTTTCAAATTCTTTATATGTTTTAGGCAGGAGCCCATTGTCTGAGGGAGAGTTGGCTAAAAGTTTTTCCTTTTTTTTTTTATTTTAGAAATTAAAGGAGGAAAATACTAACATACCGACAACATTTTACAAAATAGCATAGGATCAGTACAGACATTACAGAGTTACAAACAGAGTGGTAGGGAATTAACAATGCTTATTGTATTACATATTGATATCTTCAATGTAGTTTCTCATGAAAACACATATAGACATACAAAGCTAATCAACCAATCCCTCACTGACAGTTTCTTTCAGCAAGGAAATACAGGACAGTAGAACACCTGTGTTAACTATCCTGCATATACATATATAAAAACTTTCTCCTTCTTTCCCTTCTCTTTTCCCATATCCCAGTTATCCTTTATCTATGAGTTCTTTCCTATCAATTCTCAATGTCTATCATATCTCCTGGATTAAATTAACTCTTTCAGGCTTTACACTAGAGAAACATATAATGGAATATTACTCAGCTGTAAAGAAAGATAAACTCGAGGATTTATAGGCAAATGGTCACAACTAGAGACCATACTCATAAGTGAAATAAATCATACATACATGTGCAAGCACCGCATTGTTTCTCTAAAAGCTTTTCCTAATTTGTGGGGTTTCTTTTCACCTTGTTGGTGATTTCTTTTAATGTGCAAAAACTTCAATTAATATGAAAGGTCGTGAGTTCAATTCCCATACTGGAAAAAAAACCAAAACCAAAAAAAAAAAAAAAAAACCCAAAACACAAATCAATTAAGATGAGATCCCAGTTGTTGATTCTTTGAAGTATTTCCCCTGCAGTTTGTTTTTTGTTCATGAACTCTCTGCCTACCCCTATGTCTTCAAGACTTCAATCTACTTTCTCTTCCATTAGATCTAGTGTTTCTGTTTTAATATTTAGATCTTTCAGCCATTTTGGCTTTATTTTGGTGCACAGTGATAGGCTTGGGTCTAGTTTCAGTCTTTGGCATGTGTAAAGCCAGTTTTTCCAGCACCATTTATTGAAGAGGCTATCTTTCTTCCAATGAACATGTTTGGCCCCTTTGTCAAAGACAAGGTGGCTAAGTGTTGTGGTGGTTGTGTCTGTATCTTCTAGTCTATTCCATTGATCTTCAGGTCTATTTTTTTGCCAAAACCATGCTAATTTTTATCACAATAGCTTTATAGTATAATTTCAAATTGGGGATTTTGATACCTCCTGCCTTGCCTATGTTGCCCAGGATTACTTTTGCTATTGTAGGTCTCTTCTGGTTCCAGATGAATTTTACGAATGTTTTCTCTAGGTCTTTGAGGCATACCAATGGTATTTTCATCAGAATTGCATTGACTCTGTATAACAATTTTGAGAGTATAGTTATTTTCACAATGTTGGTTCTTCCTATCCATGAGCAAGGAATATCTTTCTATTTTTTGAAATCCTCTTCAATCTCTTTTTTTCAGAGTAGTGTAATTTTCACCGCATAGACCTTTGACTTCTTTTTTTAGATTGATTCTTAAGTAATTCAGTGTTTTGCATGCTATTGTGAAAGATATGGTTTCCCTAATTTCTACGTCAGTATGAGTATTTTTTGTGTGTATAGGAATGCTATTGATTTTTGAGTGTTGACTTTGTATGCAGCTATGCTACTGAATTTGTTGATTAATTCTAGGAGTCTTTTGGTGCAATTTTTGTGGTGTTCTATGTAGAATATCATGTCATCTGTGAATAAAGATAGTTTCACTTCTTACTTGCCTATCTTTATTCCTTTTATTTCTCTCTCTTTTCAAATTGCTCTAACTAGTGTCTCCAGAACAATGTTGAATAGGAGTGGTGACAGTGGACATCCTTGTTTTGTTACTGAATTCAAAGTGAAAGTTATCAGTTTTTGTCCATTCAGTATGACATTAGTCTGGTTTGTCATTGATGGCTTTTATCAAAGTGAGGTAAATTCCATCTATGCCAATTTTCTGTAGTGTTTTTGTCATGAATAAGTGTTGGACTTCATCAAAATCTTTTTCTGCATCTATTGAGATGATCATGTGATTCTTGTCTTTAGCTCTATTGATATGGTGTATTATATTGATTGATTTGTGTATATTGAACCATTCCTGCATTCCTGGGATGGATCCCACTTGGTCATGGTGAATTATCTTCTTGATGATTTACTGCATTCTATTAGCTAGTATTTTATTGAGAATTTTTGCATCTATATTCATTAGGGAGATTGGTCTATAGTTGTCTTTTTTGGTTCGTTGTTTTTCTGTTTTTGATATCAGGATGATGCTTGCCTGCAGGAATGCATTTGGGAGAATTGCTTCTCTTTCTATTGCTTTAAAGAGTTTGAGAAGAAGTGGTATTAAATCTTGTCTAAATTTCTTGGAGAATTCAGCTGTGAATCCATCTGGATCTGGACTTTTTTTGTTGGTAAGTTTTTTATTATATTTTCAATTTCATTGGCTGATATTGATTAATTCAAAATTTTTATGTCTTCTTGATTCAGCTTTGGTAATTCATATGTAGCTAGGAATCTGTGCATTTTTCTGCATTTTCCATCTGATGAGTGTAAAGATTTTCAAAGTAGGTATTCATGATCTTCTGAATTTCTATAGGATCTGTAGTTATATCACCTCATTCATTCCTTATTGCATGAATTTGAGTTTTTTCTTTCCTTTTTTTTCATAAAGTTGGCTTGGGCTGTATCAATTGTATTTATTTTTTTGTGGAACCAACTCTTTGATTCATTAATTTTTTGCATTGTTTTCTTAGTTTCCATTGCATTAATTTCTGCTCTGATCTTAATTTCTTCCCTTCCTCAGGTTTTAGGATTAATTTACACTTCTTTTTTCTAGAAGTTTGAGGTGTAACATAAAGTTGTTTACTTGTGTTCGTTCTGTTCACCTGATGTCAGAATCCATTGCTATAAATTTCCCCCTGAGGACTGCTTTCATTGCCTCCCACAAGTTCAGGTAGTTTGTATTTGCATTTTCATTTGATTGTAAATAGTGTTTAATTTCTACCTTAATTTCTTCTGTGACACGTTGGTTGTTCAAGAAGGTGTTATTTAATTTCCATGTGTTTAAAAACAGAGCTTATCATTTATTTTCAGTTTCGTTGCACTACAGTCTGATAATCTGAGTGGGATAATTTCAATTCCTTTGCATTTACCTAAGCATGTTCTACGAGATAGCATGCTGTCTGTTTTAGAGACTGTCCTATGTGCAGCTGAGCAGAGTGTGTATTCTAATGTTGGGTATGTCTAGCAAGTAGATCTGTAAATGTCTATTAAGTCCATTTGTTCACATATTTGGTTTAGTTCTGTTATTTCTTTGCTGATTTTTTGTCTAGTTGATCTATCTCTTTGTGACAATGGGGTGTTAAAATTCCGTGTCACAAGTGTGTTATCACTTATTTGATTTTTCATGTCTGTTAAAATTTTCCCTATATAATTGGGTGCTCTTACATTTGGTGCATATATATTTGTGATTGTTATCTCTTCCTCTTGCAGTTTTCCCGTAACAAGAATATAGTGACCTTCTTTATCTCTGTTGATCGTTGTTGGTTTGAAGTTTACCCTGTCTGCAGACTGAATAGCTACTCCTGCTTTTTTCTGGGTTCCTGTTACATGGAATATTGCTTTTCCATCCTTTGACTTTCAGTCTATGGATTTCCTTTTGGGTTAAATGAGTTTCTTGTATACAGCATATTGTTGGATTTTGTTTCTTGATCCACTCTGCCAGTCTGTTTCTTTTGATTGGTGAATTGAGGCCATTTACTTTAATGGTTATTATCATATGTATCATCTTATCCTTTATGTTATTATGTCATGTTATCTTCCCCCTGTTGATTCTGTACTTTCCCCCTCTGTTTAATTGCTTACCTTGCTTGGTAGTTCTTTTCTACTGTTGATCTTGAGATTGTCATCATTTTTATCTCTTTGTAGAATATCATTCAGTACTCTTTGTAGGATTGGTTTGGTGCTCATGAATTTCTTCTGTTGATCTTTGCCTGGAAGTATCTTATTTCTCCCTCAATTTTGAAAGATAGCTTTGCAGGATACAGCAATCTGGGTTAGAAGTTGTTTTCTTTCAGGACCTGAACTACTTCACTGCAAGCTGTTCTTGACTTGGTGCTCTGTGTTGAGAAGTCTTCTGTGATTCTCATGGGCTTTCCTTCATAGCTGATGTGTTTCTTTTCTCTAACAGCGTTGAATACCCTATTATTTTGTTCTATTTCTGTGATTTTGATTATTATGTATCTGGGTGTAGATTTCTTTTGGTTAGGGCTAATTTGGGTGCTATATGCCTCATTTATGTGTATATAAGGTTCTTGTCCCATGCTTGGGAAATTTTCTGCTATTACTGCTGCAAATAGTCTTTTTATGTCATTCATGTTGCCTCCTCCTCTTTCTTTGACACCCATCAACCTTATATTGTTCTTCTTTGTCTCATCTTGCAGCTGTTGAATTGTTGTTTGCTGTTCCTTTGTTATTTTATTTTATTTTATTTTTTATTTTTTATTTTTTTTTGGTTTTTCTCTGGTACTGGGAACCCTTTGTTATTTTAAGACATCTTTTCTTTCATGATCACTAACTGCAGTGCTGTCTTCAAGGTCCGAGAGTCTATCTTCCATTTCATTCAAGTACTTCTCCCACCTTTCAATGGAATTTTTAATATCCTGAATGTTTTTTTGAATCTGTTTCATGCATTCTATTCCTTGTTAATATTTTTTTTTCCTGGTGCTGGGAATTGAACTCACAACCTTGTGCTTGCCAGGCAGGCACTGTGCCACTGAGCTAAGTCCCCGGCCCCTGTTTCATGCATTCTAATTCTTTCCTATACTGTTCATTCAAGGTTTCCATCATTTTTCTGTGCTCCTGTATGTTTTTATCTATGTCTTCTTTTGATATGCTGAGCAATTCTTTCATTATGATTGCCATTTTTTTTACCTGAGCAATTATTTCTGACATGATTTCTTCTATAGCCTGATGTAGTTGGTTTTTTACTTCAGTTGCTATCATTTTGGAGATTTCAGATGTGTGACTTCCATGTTCTTCCATGTTGATATTTCCAGGACTTGTTCTGGGTGGGGTGTTTGAGATTGCATTATGCTTCTTCTTTACATCATTTTCAAATCTCCCTTGTTGTTTAGGGATTCAGGTTCATTCCTGAGATGGTAGCAGGTGGTGGAGCCAGAGGATCTGGGTTCCCAGGCAGCTCACTAAGGCTTCCTGTGTCCAGGGCCCCTCCAGAAGGTGCCAGCAGGGGGCAGGGCCAGACAATTCAGGCCCCCAGGCAGCTCACCAAGGCTTTTCCAGTCCAAGACTCCTCCCAGAGGGCAGATCCGGAGGATCGGGAACTCCAGGCTGCTCACTGAGGCTTCCCTTGTCCAAGGCCCCTCCAGAAGGTCCAACTGATTTTTGAGTGTTCACTTTGTAATCAGGTATGCTACTGATTTTGATTATTAAATCTATAAGCCTTTTGGTGGAGTTTTTGGGTTCTTCTATGTGGAGTATCATGTCATCTGCAAAAAATGATAATTTCACTGCTTCCTCCTAACCTTATTCATTTTATTTCTCTCTTTTGTCTACTTGCTCTGGCTAATATTTCCAGAACTACATTTAATAGGAGTGGTGACAGTGGACATTCTTGCCTTGTTCCTGATTTTAAAGTGAAAGCTTTCAGGTTTTGTCCATTTAGTATGATGTTGGCTGTTGGTTTGTCATAGATGGTTTTATCAGAGTGAGGTAAAGTCCATCCATTCTGATTTTCTGTAGTGTTTTTATCATGAATGAGTGCTGAACTTTATCAAAAGCTTTTTCTACATCTGTTGAGATGATCATGTGGTTTTTGTCTTTGGCTCTAGTGATATGGTGTATTACATTAACTGATTTGCATATATTGAACCATCCTTGCAATTCTTGGGATGGATCCCACTTGGTAAATGATGTGTAATCTTCTTGATGATTTGTTGCATTCTATTTGCTAGCATTTCATTGAGAATTTTTACATATATATTCATTGGGGAAATTTGTGTGTAGTTTTCTTTTTGGTTGGGACTTTCTCTGGTTTTGGTATCAGGGTAATACTTGCCTCCAGGAATGAGTTAGTGAGAATTCCTTCCCTTTCAATGTTATTAAAGAGTTTTGGAAGAATTAGCATCAAATCTTCTCTAAATTTCTTGTAGATTTCAGTTGTGACTCCATCAGGACCTGGGCTTTTCTTTGTTGGTATTTTTTTTTTATTAATTTTCAATTTTGTTGACTGATATTGAGTTATTGAGGATTTTTATATCTTCATTCAGCTTTGGTAGTTCATATGTATCTAGGAATCTATCCATTTCCTCTGTGTTTTCCATCCTATGAGAGTGAAGATTTTCAAATTGATGTCCTCCTGAATTCCTATAGGATCTGTAGTGATTTCATCCTTTTCATTCTGTATTAATAAGGTTGGCTAGTGGTTTATCAATTTTATTTATTTTTTCAGAGAACCAACTCTTCAAGTCATTAATTCTTTGTATTGTTTTCTTAGTCTCCATCACATTAATTTCTTCTTTGATCTTTATAATTTTTTGCCCCATTTGGGCTTTGGACTTGACTTGTTCTCTTTCTAGAAGCTTGAGGTGCAGGATAAGGTTGTTTATTTGTGCTCATTCTCTTTTCCTGATGTGGAAATTCACCACTATATATTTCCCTCTGGGGATTGCTTTCATTGTTTACCACAGATTCCTCTACATTTTGTCTGCAGTTTTGTTTGATTGTAAACACTGTTTAATTTCTTCTTGCATCTGTGAACCACTGGTTGTTCAGGAGGATGTTATTTAATTTTCATGTATTTATGTATCTTTTGTGATTTCTTTTGTCAATTTCCAGTTGCATTGCACTATGGTCTGATAGTATGCATGGGATAATTTCAATTCCTTCGCATTTACTTAAACAAGTTCTATGTGCTAGTCTGTATAGAGAACTGTCTATGTTAGAGAATGTCCTGTGTGCAGCTGAGAACAACATGTGTTCTTACGTTTTGGGTGGAACACTGTGTAAAGTTCTACTAAGTCCATTTGTTCACAAGTTTGGTTTAGTTCTATTATTTCTTTGCTCTGTTTTGTCTAGTTGACCCATCTCTTTGTGACAATGGCATGTTAAAGTTTCCTATTATGATTGTTTTACTGCTTATTTGATTTTTCACATCTTTTAAAACTTGTCTTATGTAGTTTGGTGCTCCTGTATTTGATGCATAGGTATTTATGAATTGTTATCTCTTTTTCTTGCAGTTTTCCTCTAACAAGTATGTAGTGACCCTCTTTATCTCTTTTGATCATTGTTGGTTTGAAGTTCACCTTGTCTGCAAAGGATTCCTGCTGTATAGCATAGTGTTTTCCATCGTTTGACTTTCAGCCTATGAATTTCTTTTTGAATTAAATGTTTTTCTTGTATACAACATATTGTTGAATTTTGTTTCTTGATCCACTCTACTTGTCTGCTTCTTTTGATTGGTGAATTCAGATCGTTTGCATTGTTGGTTATAACTAATATGTATTGGCTTCTCTTTGTTATGTTATTTTCCTACTATTTGTTCCCTATTTTTTACCTCTGTTTAATTGCTTGCTCTGCTTGGTGGTTCCTTTATATTATTCTTCTTGAAATTGTGATCATTTTTGTCTCTTTCTAGAATATCTTTCAGTACTCTTTGTGGGGTTGGTTTGCTGGTCATGAATTTTTCCTTGTGGAAGTATCTTATTTCTCCATTAATTTTGAAAGATAGTTTTGCAAGGTACATCTATCTGGGTTGTAAGTTGTTTTCTTTCATGACCTGAAATGATTCACTTCAAGCTCTTCTTGAATTCAGGTTTGTGTGAAGGAGTATGCCATGATTCTGATGGCCTTTCCTATATAGGTGATCTGTGGAGGGGCAGGGCATGGCCACTAGGCTTCAGAAGTTGTCCGGGGTCTGTGGGGCTCCCACTACAGTGTGCGAGGGGTCAGTGTGCAGTCACTGAGGTTCCTGAAGCTGTCCAGGCCTCAGCTTGGCTGCTACCCTTCTCTCTCTTTTTTATCTTCTCCAAGTTGTTAACTTCTAGTGTTTGCATTCTGGATCCCAGGGAGGCTGAATTCCTGCCAATCACCACCCTGTTATTTTTTTTTTAGAATTTTTTTTATTTGTACATGTTTGAAGTACATAATGATTGTATTCACCCTGGGGGATTTATACATTCACATAGCACATGTCAATTGTTTTTTGTTCTCTTCCCCCTCCTCCTCACAAATCTTCCCTTCCCCATTTGCAAAACTCTATCTCCATTATTTTCTTCAATTGTTTTTTCTCTTTAAATCCCTTTCCCCTTCCTTCCCTTCTCCTTCCCCTATCTCTTGTTCCCTTTCCCATTTGAAAAAGTTCTTCCTATTTCCTAATGTCTGTTCTTCATTTTGCTTCTTATACTTTGGGTTTCTTAGACAAATAAAATAATATGATATTTACACTTGTGTATATCATTATTTCACTTCAGATTATGGTCTCAAGGTGCATCCCCTTACCTAAAAATGCCTCAAGTGTATCCTTTATGGAAGAGTGGTACTCCATTGCATATAAACATCACATTTTCTTTTTTTAAGAGCAGAATATGTTTATTGAGGGAAAGAAAGCTTCTGTCTAAGAGGGACAGAAGGGGATCCAAGTGGATTGCCAAGAACCTGCCTTTTCTAGGGAATTTTATAGAACAAAACCATAAGGTGAGGCACATCCAAAGTGGTGAAAAAATAAGATATTGCAAGGTGGGCATGAGGTTGGACACAACTATGGTCAGCCAATAAGATTACAACTATAATTGTTCGGGTAAAATGGATTAAATCAAGATCAAATGGGGAAGCTAGTCATGTAGCAAGGGGACATAAATAGAAAACAGGGGCTTTTCCTGTAGGGGTTTGGGTTAGTTATGCTTCCTGGCTTTTTCAAGGTGATTGATACCTATTTAGAATATCAATCCCTGATGTCCATCCCCAGTGAGGTATGTATGTGGGTGCATTTGTTTAATCTTTGGTTTTGAGGTCTGGTCCACAGCTGCAAGTTATATTGTCTTAGATACTGTCTCCCTCAAGGGCACAGCCCTATCTGATTGCTGATAATATTTCTATCTACTCAGTTGCCTACAATATTCTCTCCTCTGAAGAAATAACTCAAACTGCCATGAAGAAATAATGGGCGATGACCATTCTGGCTTCTTCAGGATGAAAGGGATCGTAGCTGTTGATCAGCAGTCAGAGATACTCTGCAGAGTTTCCATCTAAAGCCCTCAATAGATACCAGGCATTTTCATCTTGGATAGGCATAGAGCTTTAAATCTGGAGGGGACAGAGCCAAAGAAATAATAAGTGTGTATGGACCAAATAATAAGTTCAACAGGATAATTATGAATATAGTCAACAAAGATTTCCACCGAGAGGAGCCAGTGATGGCTTCCTATAAAGATAAGGATAAGATCTAAGAAATTTTTGAGACTGACATGCCATTGATCTGTCACCTAATATCTTCAACAGCTATTGGGATATTAGCAGAAGAATCAGGAATGTACACATACCATTCAATTTTTACAATTGCACAAGTATCGCCCTGTACTGCAGTTAGAATGTCTAAGGCCATCTGATTTTGGAGGATGGCCTGGTTTATTAACCTTTCTTATTTAGAAGAGAGAGACCAGCTGTCGTATAAGGCTCTCTCTAGACAAGATCTGGTGGATCCCAGTAAAAAGAATCTAAAACTAACCTAGCACATTTGTTATAGGTTTTATCTATAAGATTAATTGGGGTCGGCATCCTCTAGGCAAGAACAAATTCTCCAAGAAATTACAGGATGTATTATCAAAGAATGAGCATTAAGAATTGACAGGTAAATTTAAAAACTGTTTTTATTTATTTATTTATTTATTTATTTATTTATTTTTTCTGGTACCGGGAACCGAACTCACGACCTTGTGCTTGCCAGGCAAGCGCTGTGCCTCTGAGCTAAATCCCCAGCCCCCTAAAAACTGTTTTTAAGGGACAGCTATTGTAACCCACTGGCTCTTAGGCACCTTGACTGATGAAGTCTAATATTCTGTAATAAGTCCCTCTAACTTCAGTTATAATTATCTTTAAATTTTTGATGACTCATGAAAACCAGATTAACACCTTATATTTACCAATGAAAAAGCTCTTTAAGTTTTTGTACATGAGTAAAAATATATAGTACATTTGTAAAAACCAATCTCAGCATCATTTTGATTAGTTGGCAAACTGGATATATATATTACAGTATTTGGACAGGATAAAATCTGTCCAGAAAGAGAGAGCTGGGATTTTAGGCATAACTGAAAGGAATGGGTGAAGAGAAAATTATCCCAGTTACAGCTGAAGTCTGATATTTTTTCTAATGACAGCTTTTGTTGAGGTATGATGACTGGAAGGAAGGTCAGGGTTGGAGAAGGACAAAGAGACCTGTACTAATGTCCAGCAATAGGCTGTTTTTCTTCTAGACATGATTATTCAGGGCTCCTCTATGGAGATCACAGGGAGAGATGACAGTTTGGCCAGAGGGAGGAGGCAGATTGCCCCGAGGTCCTTCCTTCAGCCCTACTGGACCACCTGGGAAGTTGAGTCTGCACTCAGGGACCTCTGCCTCAGAGTGCAGTCTCACCTCTAGTGGATACCTTGGCAGTCAGGGCATGGCTTTGGGCGCCACTTAGGGCAGTCCCTCTTAAGGTGGCCTAGCACTTGACAAGAGTAGCAAATGAAGCTAGACAATGAGCTCTTCTTGGAGCCCCAAGAATGAGACTTAGGGTCTCTTCTTTTTGAGACCACAACAAAGGCAGCTACTTTTTGATCTCTTTGTTTTCTCTCCCTGATTGTCTCCTATTCCTGATTATAGAATACTAAGCAGGCAGTTTTTACTAAAGTATCAAGTGAAATATCTGAAGCAAATGATATATTTTGTAGCCCTTTTCTAATATCTGGGGTTGACTGGGTAATAAATATATCTTTAAGCAAAATCTGTCCTTTTACTGAATCGGGAGCTATGGACATATGTTTTACCAGTGCCTCTAGTAAATGTTCTAAGAAAGCAGAGGGGTTTTCATCCTTCGCCTGATAAATAGTTGAAAATTTAAAATAACTAGAAGGCCTAGTTTTAGTCCTTCTTAGACCTTCCGGAATACACGCTTGGAAATGTCTCTTGCTCCAAGCTCCTGTCTGGCTGTTAGGCCAGCAGGGGTTTTGGGTAGGGACTGTTTGGGTTCCAGTAGGAAATGGTTGTTCCTCTAGCTGTCTATCTTCTGGTTGTTTAAAATTAACAATATGATATTTATCCCCAAATGTAATAGCAGCTTGTAATGTTGCTTGTCTCTCATTAGAAGTCAATGTTTGATTTAAGAGTAACATTATATCTTTCCATAGGTCTGACCCAATGTCTTTTTTAAATAGCAGAAAGAGACTTGTGTTCTATTATATTGGCATGTATATTTTCTAAGTCTGAGTTAGATTTAAAAAGACTCATTTTACAGAAGTTTAAAATCCGCTGTGGGGTGTTCTAATGTTACTCTTTCTAGCACTATTATCTAAATAAAGTCAAGGAAGGAATACCGTAAATTTAGCAAGTAGTTCAAATGCAACATATACAAGAACAACACAGGAATAAAATGTCCCATTAAAAATATCATAACCTTATAACCTTCCCATATTTTAACTTAGATTTATCAACATTTTAACAAAACTATATAAGAGACAAAACATAAGCAATTATAAGCAATGGGCAAAGAGATACCAAAATCTGAGGCTTAACAATTTGTTACCTAAAAATGTCCCAATCCAGGGTCTATGAAACAAAAGCAAACTCTTACCTCCATCCAATGACGTTGGTGGAAGACCTCCAAATGCCAGAGGGGAAAGAAACTCTCAACCTGAAAGAGATCTGGGATGAGTTCGTGTAATCTTTTTAGGAATTTTAGGAATGATAGAGGTTAAGAGCAGGATATATTTATTGAGGGAAAGAAAGCTTCTGTCTGAGAGAGGAACAGAAGGGGACCTGAGTGGGTTGTCTCACATTTTTTATGTATTCCTTTCTTGATAGGCATATAGACTGTTTCCAAGATTTAGCTATTATAAATTATGCTGCTATAAAATTGATGTTCATGTATCACTATGATTTGGTGACTCTTTTGAAAAGATTCCTAGAAGGGGAATAGCTGGATCAAATAGAACACCTAGTTTCCATATTTGAGCAATTTCCATACTGATTTCCATTGTGATTGTACCAGTTCACAGTCCCATCAACAATAGCAAAATGTTCCTTTTTCTCCACAGCCTTTCCAGGATTTGCTCTTGGTTGATTTCTTGATGACAGCCATTTTTTCTGGAGTGAGATGGAATCTCAGTGTTATTTTAATTTGCATTTTTCAAATAGCCAGTGATAATGAACTTCTTTTTCATATATTTATATGGGCTTTGTACTTCTTCCTCTTAGAAGTGTCTATTCATATCAGATGTTTTGATTTGGTCTTTAAATTTTGGGGGTTTAATTTTTTTTGAATTTTAAAATGTATTCTAGATATGAGTTCTCTGAAGAGTAGCTGTCAATTTTTTCCTCATTTTGTAACATGTCTCTTCATTCTGTTGGTGGTAGGTTTCCTTTGTTGTGCAGAAATTTAAAAATTTCTTTTATTCTAAAAATAAAAGAATGAAAACATATTAACAAGCAGACATCAATTTACAAAATACCAGAAGAGCAATGTGAACAATGCTGAAGTACAGACAAAGTGACAGGAAATTAACAATGGTTGTTGTATTACATATTGATAATTTCAAAGTGGCTTCTCAGGAAAACAAATAGAGGCATGCAAGTTTGATAAAACAATTAAACATTAACTGCTCCTTTCAATAAAGTGATATAAGTCAGTAGTACAACTATGTTAGCTATCATATATATATATACACACATAATTTTCCCCTTCTTTCTTTTCTCTTTTCCCTCATCCCAGTTGCTCTTTACTTTTGAGCAGTTTCCTTTTGTTTCACAATGTTTATCATGCCTCCTAATTTTTATTCACTCTTTCAGGTTCTTATACTGGTGAGACAATATGTTGCTTACATATGCAGGTCTGATTTATTTCACTTATGAGTATGGTCTAGTTGTGACCATTTACCTATAAAAGCCTTGAGCTTATCTTTCTTCATAGTTGAGTAATATTTCATTATATAAAAAGGCCACAATTTTTTTATCCAAGAAATTTGGATAAAAATTTTTTTATCAGTGGATGGACATTTGGGTTGCTTCCATGATTTCGCTATTACAAATTATGCTGCTACAAACATGAGTGCACATATATTGCTGTGATATGATGCTTTCAGATCTTCTGGGAAAATACCCAGAAATGGAATAGCCAGGTTGAATGGGACCTCTAGACCTAGGTTGCTGAGGAATCTCCAAACTGATTTCCACAGTGGTTTCACCAGTCTGCATTCCCACCAGCAGTGGGAGAAGAGTTCCTATTTCTCCACAGCCTCACCAGCATTTGTTATTGGTTGATTCCTTAATGCTAGTCATTCTTACTTGGGTGAGATGAAATCTCAACGTTATTTTAATTTGCATTTCTCGAATGACTAGTGATGTTGAACATTTTCTCATATATTTACTTACCATTTGTATTTCTTTATCTGAGAAGTGTGTATTCATCTCAGCTGCCCATTTTAGGATTGGACCATTGAATTCGGGGGGAGTTGATGTTTTTAAATTCTTTATATGTTCTAGATAAAAGTCCTTGTCCGAGGGACAGCCAGTCAACATTTTTTTCCACTTTGTGGGTTTTCTTTTTACTCTGCTGGTGACTTCTTTAGATGTGCAAAAACTTTTCAATAAGATGAGATCCCAGTTGTTGATTCTTTGAAGTATTTCCCATGCAGTTTGTTTTTTGTTCATGAACTCTCTACCCCATCTATATCTTCAAGATTTTTTACCTATTTTCTCTTCCAGTAGATTTAGTGTTTCTGTTTTTCTATATAAAGCTTTAATCCACTCTGACTTTATTTTGGTGCATGTTGGTAGATATGGATCTACTTTCAGTCTCTGGCATGTGGAAAGCCAGTTTTTCTAGCACCATTTATTAAAGAGGCTATCTCTTCCAGTGAACTTGTTTGGCCCCTTTCTCAAAGGTAAGGTGGCTGAGTGTGTTTGCTGCTGCATCATCCAGTCTATTCCATTGATCCTCAGGTCTGTTTTTTTTTTATTTTTTTTTATTTTTTTTTATTTTGCCAGTACCATGATGATTTTATCACAGTAGCTTTGTAGTATGATTTCAAGTCAGGGATTGTGATGCCTCCTGCCTTGTGTTTGTTGCCCAAGATTGCTTTTGCTATTCTGGGTCTGTTCTGGTTCCAGATAAATTTTAGGAATATTTTCTCTATGTCTGTGAGGTATACCAAAGATATTTTGATTGGTATTGTATTGAATCTATGTAACAATTTTGAGAGTATGGCTATTTTCACAATGTTAGTTTTTCCTATCCATGAGCAATGAATGTTTTTCCATTTTTTGCGATCCTCTTCTTTTTTTCAGAGTACTGTAGTTTTCACTGTACAGATCTTTTACTTCTTTTGTTATACCGATTCCTAAGTATTTCAATTTTTTGTATGTTATTGTGAAAGGTATGGTTTCCTTAATTTCTTTCTCAGACTCTTTGTTGTTTGTATAGGGATGGTATTGATTTATGAGTGTTGACTTTGTATGCAGCTATGCTACTCAATTTGGTATTTAATTCTAGGAGTCATTTGGTGGAGTTTTGGGGATCTTCTATGTAGAGTATCATGTCATCTGCAAATAATGATAATTTCACTTCTTCCTTTCCTATCCTTATTCCTTTTATTTCCCTCTCTTGTCTAATTGCTCTGGCTAATGTTTCCAGAACTATACTGAATAAGAGTGGTGACAGTGGACATGTTTGTCTTGTTCCTGACTTTAAAGTGAAAGCTTTCAATATTTGTCCATTTAGTATGAGGTTGAGTGTTGGTTTGTCATAGATGGCTTTGATCAAATTAAGGCAAACATAGTTGCAAATCTTATCTGTACCAGAAAAAGAACTTATAGCTACAGAGGAGGGGGTCGCAAGTTCAAGGGGCATTGTTCTTTTAAGGCCTGTTTCACTGGCAGAGATGGTCTGAGAATAAAAAAGGCAGGATCCTATCCGTACTTCTTTTACTCACTCAGCCCAGGCATTTACAAGGATTCATTCATTCAACTTTTATTTCAGTTTCTAGTCTTTTCCACCTTAGACCCACAGATGCAAATAGCTCAGTATTACTCTCTCCTGCTTCCTCAGTAGGAAAACATTTATAGCATAAATATCTTCAGGTTTTTATCTAATTTAACACTGAGAATGCTTTAAAAAGTGTTTGTATGTAAAAATGTGAGCTTTGGCAGTTGGTGTTTCCCTTTACAGTATTCTATTTTTACCTCGTATATGATTTTCAACTATATTGCTAAATCATGTTTTATAATGGTAATTTCAGGTCATGCAGAGCCATAGTTTACCCACTGTACATAATTTAACACAGGTTAAATTATTTTCTCTCCAAAAGTTATGTTGAAATATTAAAACTTAATAACTCAGAATGTGAATGAGATCATTATATATGTAATTAGTTAAGATGATTTTATACTAGGCTAGGTAAAATCCTAAAGCTAATGTGACTAGTAACTTTATGAGATGAGTGACATTTGGTGAAAAAGGAGGATGGCATGTGGTGACAGAGGAAAATAATATATCTATAAACCTAGGAATGACCAAAACTAGTAGAAGATGGAATAGGCAAGGAAGGATTTTCCCTCTAGAGTCATTTCAGAAACCAATGCCAATCAAAGTATTTATTATTAGCTGGCTATATAGCTCAGCAGTGCAGCCCCTGCCTGGCAAGTGTGAGGTCCTATGTTCAATTCCTAGAATCCCCCCCCACACACAAAAAATAAAAACCAAAACTGTTGATTGTAGATTTCCATCCTCTAGAACTATAATAAAATAAACATGTTTTAAAATTAAATTATTCTATTTTCAATTTTATTTCTTTCATAAATATATTTAACAATACATAATTGTTTATTTTGAGGAATTTGTATATTCATATAATGTATCTTGATCATTTCCTGTGCATATATCCCCTCTTCTTTAACTCCCCTGCTTCCTGATCCCCTTCTCTATGGCCAAAAGTTCTGTGTTTTTATTTTGTACCATCTCTCATTCATCTATAATTAATTAATAGCTTAATTAATATTTCATGTTTTAATGAGAAATCATGCAATATTTAACATTCTGTGTCTGACTTAATTTCCATCCATTTTCCTGTAAATGACATGATTTTACTTTTTATGTGGCTAAATAATTTCCTATGTTGCATATTTACCATAATTTCTTTATCCATTTCTTTTGTTAACAGGCATGTAGAATATTCCAAGAGTTAAGCTATTGTGAATTGCACTGCTATGCTCATGGGTAAGCAGCATCACATTAAAGTCTTTTGAGAAGATACCTCAGTAAGATATATAGCTGGGTCAAACTGAAATGGTCCATTTTCAGTGTTTTGATGGATCTCCATATTGACTTCCTACAATGTTTGTACTAGTTTGCATTCCCATCAAAAGTCTAGAAGAGTTCCTTTTCCTCCACATCTTTGCCAGCATTTGTTGTCTGTTGTGCTCTTGATAATAGACATTCTGAAAGATGGAATATCACTGTTATTTTGATTTGCATTTCCCTAATGGCTGAAGATGATAAGCCTTTTTCAATGTATTTATTGCCCATTTGTTCTTCCTTGGAGAACTGTTTATTTAGCTCATTTGCCAAACATTTGAGGTGTCATTTGTTCTGGGGGGTTAATTTTTTGAGTTATTTTTATACTCCATATTAGTCTATCAAAAGAGTAGCTGGAAAAAAATTTGTTGTTATTTTGTAAGCTGTCTTTGCACTCTGTTAATTGTTTCCATTGTTGTGCAGAAGCTTTTCAATTTGATGTAATACCATTGGTAGATTCTTTTCTAAAGCACATGTTTACAGTACATGTACTTTACGGTTACCTTGGGGAGCTGATTTGTGTACATAATACAGCTTGATTCTTTTTAGTCTCCTTTACCTTCCCTACCACCACCTTCCCTCCTCTTCTAAATCCTTTCCCTATTTTGATTCTTGTTGATATTGTTTATCTTATCTCATGTTTATGACATATGTTTTCAACTATTGAGGTTATTACTTTCTTGTATATGATATTTCTACTTATTTCCACTTTTCCTATCACTTACCCCTTGCCCTGGTTTTCATGGACCCCTTCCAATTTGCAAACAATTTGCCATTGTCTCCTTCTATCCATCCTTTAATTTTCTCTGTTTGTACTTTGTCTTATTCAAATGAGAGATACTATATAGTATTTAAGCTTGTGTGTCTAATTTATTTCACTCAACATTATATTGCCCAGGTGCATCCATTTTCCTACAAATATCTCATATTTTTCTTTATCAGAGATTCTTGAGCCACTGGAGTTCTGTTCACTAAGTCCTTGAATGTATCTATGGATTCAGTGTTTCCCCTATGTTATCTTCTAGGAATTTCAAAGTTTCTGTTTTCATATTTAGAACTTTGATCTCTTTTGATTTGATTTTAGTACAGGGTGAGAGATATGAACCTAGCTTCAATATTCTGGGCATAAATAACCAGTTTTCACAGTACAATTTGTTAAATAAGTTATTTTTATTCCAATGTATGTTTTTGGCCTCTTTGTCAAAAATCATATGGCTGAAGGATCATGAAGTTGCTACATGTCAATTTTTGTCCAGTACATTGCTGTTTTTGTTACTATAGCATTATAGTGTAACTAGAAATCCATTATTTTTATGCCTCCCACTTTGATTTTCCATGATTTACTTCTTTTGGAAGTTGTGATTGCATTTAAATCCTTCACACATAGGTATATCTCCAGCCTATTTTATTTTCAGAGTCTTGCTAAATTACCCAGATTGGGCTCAAACTTGACATCTTCCTGCATCAGCCTGCCAGAGTTCTGGGATTAAAGGCATATACCAGCATACCTGTCTTTGCTCTTTTTGCTCAGGATTGCTGCAGATATTATGGGGTTCTTCTAGTTCACATGAATTTTAGGATTGTTTTATATATTCCTATGAAGTATTTTGTTGTTAGTTTAATAAGGATTACATTAAATCTGTGGTTGGCTTTTGGTAATATAGCCATTTAAATAATATTAATTCTGCTGGTACAGCATCAAAGCAAGCAGAATTAATATTCCATTGCTTACATTTTCATTTTCTAAATTTTTCTTCAATATCTTTCTTCAAAGTTCTGTACTGTATATTACAAAGGTTTTTTTTTTTTTTTTTTTTTTTTTTTTTGGCCTCCTTCCTTAGGTTGGTTCCTAGGTATCTAATGCTTTTTGAAACTATCATGAAATGAGTTGTTTTCTAATTTCTTTCTTGGTGGATTCATTCTTGGTGTACAGGATTGCTACTGATTTTTGTGTTTTGAATTTTTCCTTGCCACTTTGTTGAACTTGTTCATCAAATCTGAGTCTTCTACTGGAGTTTTTGATTGTTCTATATGAATAATTACATTGTCTTATCCATTTTATTACTTTCTTTCACTTTTCTGATTTTGCTGGCTAAGTGTTTGAGTACTATATGGAATAGGATTTGTAAGAGTGGACACATTTGTCTTGCTCCTTATTTCTCGCAAAATACTTTCAGTAATTTTCCAAATAAGTGCCATGTTGGTTGCAGATTTGCCATATATACCTTCTGTCAGTTTGAGGTAAAGTTGTCTTATATGTATTTCTCAGTTTTTATCTTGTGAATGGATATGGCTTGTGTCTAGATGTCCCTCCAAAAGCCTCATGTGCTTATAGTTGGAGATTTTTAGAGGTGGCTGGATCTAGGGTGCATTTTAAGGGCATATCAGAGGAACCTAGGGCAAAACACAGATGACTAACATTATAAAATCATCATATGCTTATCTATGACTGACAATTGTAGGATCATCACATGCTTATTGTGTACCGTGTGCTTGAAAAATTGTACCTTTCTGTGTCCTTTATGAAAGCGTTACTCACATTTGTATGCTGACCTTGTCCTCTTCCCAGAAATAAAGGCTAAGACCCTGATTGGCCTACCCCACATTAATTGTTATGGTTTGTGTCTGGGGGCAGGCTTTTAGAGTTTGATTGATTATGGGTGTGAGAGCTACACCCGCCCTGGGGTGGATAGTTTGCATATGTAAGGTAGAGAAAGAGGCTGCTTGCTGCCATTCCTCCCTTTTCATGCTTGTTGCTTTGCTGTGTTCTGCCGCCATGAGCTGTAGCCCTCTGCCAGGTGCTACTCTGCCTTGTAACCTGCCAAGTATGGACTAAAACCTCCACAAATTGTAAGCGAAGTAAACCTTTCCTTCCTTAATTTTGGGGATCAGGTATTTTGTCCCAGCAACGAGAGGAAAGTAACAAAGACACCAATCAACAAAACAGTTTTACCCCTATATAAGTATGGGCACATCTCATACTCGCCAGGGCATCCCAAGTGGGATGCCCTCTATCTTGCAGTACTACTCTGCTGTTAAGATAATTTTCTTCTGCTTCCTCTCCATTTGCTACACTTTAAATAAACTGCATATACATAGATACACACTTTCTCCGTCTTTCCATTCTCTTTTCCCACATCCCAGTTGCCCTTTACCTTTGAGTGCTTTCCTATCAATTCACAATGTCTATCATATCTC
>NW_004955557.1:1766820-1770905 GCF_000276665.1 Chinchilla lanigera
CCACTTTGAAGATATCAATATGTAATACAACAAGCATTGTTAATTCCCTACCACTTTGTAACTTCGTACTGTCTGTACTGTTCCTTTGCTATTTTGTAAAATGTTGTCTGTCTGTTAATATTTTCCTCCTTTTATTTTTAAAATAAAAAAAACAGGTTTTAAGAAGTTTGGAGAAAGATATAAAAAAAAATAAATAAACTTTCACTTTGCACTATACCAGTCTTGACTGCCCCATTTCTCCCTTCTCCATTCTTTGCCTGAGTGAGGGAAAGAACATGAAGCGAGGTGGAGGGTCATTATGAGGGTACCAAGGCCACTCCTCAGAGACCCTAACTGGATGCAACAGTACAATGCTGGAATCAAGGATGTTATGCTGGGATTGATTTATGGTGTGATGCTAGGATCACCCCAGCCTGGCTGTGAATGTCACCCACCCTAAGAGGGGATATCTTGGATAGGATATAAGGAACAGAAAGAGGGTCACTGCTGATTGCTTGTTACTTGCTGCTGCTGTTTATCTTGTCCCACTTTCTGCCTGCTCTGTAAATACCCTGTGGCATGCCACCCTGCCTTGGAATCAGCCAACAGTGAACTGAAACCTCTTACAGCCTGTGAGCTAAATTAACCTTTCCTCCTTTAGCTTTGGGTGTCTTAGCAATGAAAAAAGTGACCAAGACAGAAGTAAGTCAGTAGAGAAGTAAGGTTATTGCTGCTACTCTACTTAACCACGTGGTGGAAGAACCCATGGAAATTGCTTGTGGGAAGAATTTGGAAGGGTTTGGAGATTCCAGCTGAAGAAGCAGTCCTGAAATGGCTTAAATTGTACTTGATAAGAGATTCTGGTCAGAGCTTAAAAGACAATAATGCTGATAGAAACACTGCCAGGCTCAGGAGGTTTCTGCTGGGAAGGATTGGATGGGATGTTGGACTCTAGAAGATGTGTGTTATGCCTTGGCAAAAAGTTTGTCTGCATTTTGCTCATGTTCACAGACTTTGCTTGAGACTAGGGTTAAGGGTTTCAGACTAACTACTCATGTAGAAGAAAGTTCAAGTCTAATGTTAAGGCAGCGGCACGGCTACTGTTTCGGGCTCTTAGCCAGATCTATATTCAGAATCAAGAGTAAAGAGCCTAACAGAATGCTTTAAAATGTTGTGAGAATGTTGCATTAAGAATGTTGTGACTTTGGTCAGAAAGGAAGCTTCAGTAAAGCTGTGGCAAAGATAGAGAAGATGAGACCTTAGTTGTTGTGAAGGAACAGGGCAATAGAAAAGATGGCCTGAGGACATCACAAGAAACAGCAGAACTCCAGCCTTTGAGCTTTAAGATAGCAAAGGTGGAAGAATTTGCTTTTTGAAGAAAGGCATGTTCCAGAATGAAAGAAGACTACAGAATTTGCTCCTTAGGATTGTGTTCAAAGTGTTCAATGATCCAGGCACTCAATCCCTCCTCGACCTCTGGAGAGAAAGAAGCCTAGGTACTGCTCTAGCTGGCAGACATCTTTGGTGGTATCCACATGGTGCTGGTTTTACATGCATGCAGAATGCAAGAGATGTGGGATCAAGAAGGCTTCCACACAGATTTCAGAGGGAAGTCTGGGAGGCGAGGCAGTGTGCACCTGAGAAGGCAGCTTGTGAAGCTGTGAGTGTGAAGCTGAAGGTGCAATGGAGACCCTAGAAGATTGGAGAATCCTGGAACATGGGTCATCTGAGGAAAGATGCAAGAATCGAGTAAAGTCAGCTCAAAAGAGAAGCTATGGGAGTTACAGCAACCTGCAGCGCCATAAGTGCAGATCCTTCCAAGCCCTTTGGAGTTCACATTTTGCCACAGATTGTTGTTGATGCTAGACATGGAACTATAGGCCTTAATGTTTACCCTGGTAGATTTTGAACTTTCTTTGATCCCATTCCTTTGTATCCCCCTATTTGTACCTTTTGCAAAGGAAATGTTTATCTTGTACCAGTAAATGTTGGAAGTGTTTAACTTTCTTTTTATGTGTACAGGAGCTCACAGCTAAGAGTTTGCCTTAAGTCTCAGGGAAGCCTCAGGACATAGACTTTTCAGCAGTGTTGAAAGTGTTAGGATTTGGCAATTCTTAGAGATGCACTAAAGGGATGTGTGTGAGTCTTTGGGGGCCAGGGATGGGATGTTATGTCTTGTGCCCTCATGTCCCCCTAAATTCTCATGTATTCATAGGCTTTTTGGAAGTAGCTGGATCTGGGGTATGCAAGGATTAAGGCTGACACACCCTGGGTGTGAGTGTTGGGGGTTATCTTGGATAGGATTACAAGGAACAGAAAGAAGGTCCCTGCTGGTTGCTTGCTGCGTGCTGCTGCTGTTTGTCTTGTGTTGCTTCCTGCCTGCTCTGCAATGCCCCTCTGTCATGCCACCCTGCCTTGGAGCCAGCTGTCTATGGACTGAAACCTCTATAAAATTTGAGGCAAAATAAGCCTTTTCTCCTTTAACTTTGCAGGTCAGGTATTTTGTCTCAGCAAAGATAAAAGTACCCAAGATAGATATTATATTTTGTCAAAGGCTTTTTTTGCATCTACCTATATGGTCGTGTGATTTCTACCCTTGTTTTTCATGTAGTGTATTAAATTTTTGATTTATGCATGTTGAAACAACCTTTCATACCTGGAATGAAGCTGATTTGGTCATGATATATGATATTCTTAAGGACTTGCTGTACTATACATGTAAGCATCTTATTGAAAATATTTGCATGTTCCTCAAGAATATTGGCTTGTAGTTTTCTTTTTTGTTGATAATTTCATTTTGGTATTAGGGTATTAGCATAATTCTGGCTTCATGCAATGAGTTTGGAAACACTCCTTCACTTTAAATTACATGGAAATATTTGAATAGTATTAGTATTATTAGTGTATGCCTCAAGAACTTTGGCCTGTAGTTTTCTCTTTTGGTGATCATCTCGTTTTAGAATTAAGATAATGTTGGCTTCATGCAATGGGTATGGAAGAATTCCTCCCTTTTAAATAACATAGAAAATTTTGAGGAGTACTAGTGCTAACTTTTCTCTAAGGTTCAGGTATAAATGACAAAAGAAAACACAAAAACTCCATAAACAGTTGGAAGTTAAATAACATCCTCCTGAACAACCAGTGGGTCACAGATGAAATCAAAGTAGACATTAAACACTATTTACAAACAAACAAAAATGGAGATACAACCTACAGGAACCTGTGGGATGCAATGAAAGCAGTCCTCAGAGGGAAATTTATAGCAGTGAACTTCCACCTCAGGAAAACAGAACAAGCACAAATAAACAATCTTATGCTGCACCTCAAGATCCTAGAAAAAGAAGAGCAAGTCAAACCCAGAGTCCAAAGAATGCAGGTAATTATAAAGCTCAGAGAAGAAATTAAGGCAATGGAGACTTAAAAAAAAATACAAAGAATTAATAAATCAAAGAGCTGGTTCTTTGAAAGAATAAAGAAAATAGATAAAGCCTCAGCCAACCTTATCAAAAAAAGGAAAGGAAAAACGGAAATACATGCAAGAAGGAATGAAAGGGGTGAAATCACTACAGATCCTGAAGAAATTAGAAGACCATCAGTACCTACTGTGAAAATCTTTACTCTCATAGGATGGAGAACATAGAGGAAATGGACAGATTTCTAGATACATATGAATTACCAAAGCTCAATGAGGAAGATATAAAAATCCTGAATAACTCAATATCAGCCAGTGAAACCAAGAATGTAATCAGAAACTTGCCAATGAAGAAAAGCATGGGTCCTGATGGATTCACAGCTCAATTCTATAAGCAATTTGGGGAAGATTTAACACCAATTCTTCTCATATAAACTCTTTAATGGAATTGAAAGGGAAGGAATTCCCTCCAACTAATTCCTGGAGGCAAGTATTATTCTGATACCAAAACCAGAGAAGGACCCAACCGAGGAAGAGAATAGACCAATCTCCATAATGAATATAGATGCAAAAATTCTCAGTAAAATACTAGCAAACAGGGAAGATCTAAAAACATCATATCACAGTGATATATGTGCACCTATGTTCATAGCAGCACAATTTGTAATTGCTAAAATGTGGAAGCAACCCAAAT
>NW_004955557.1:1771434-1772625 GCF_000276665.1 Chinchilla lanigera
AAAAAATACTAGCAAACAGCATACAACAAGTCATCAAGAAGATTATACACCATGACCAAGTGGGATTCATACCAGGAATGCAGGGATGGATCAATATAAGCAAATCAATCAATGCAATACACCATGTCAATAGAGCCAAGGACAAAAATCACATGATCATCTCCATTGACGCATAAAAAGCCTTCGATAAAGTCCAGCACTCATTCATGTTGAAAACCTTACAGAAATTAGGAATAGATGGCTTTTACCTCAAGTGGATCAAAGCCATCTATGATAAACCAACAGATAACATCATATTAAATGGTCAAAAATTGAAAGCTTTCACTTTACAATCAGGAACAAGACAAGGATGTCCATCGTCACCACTCCTATTCAATATAATTCTGGAAATATTGGCTAGAGCAATTAGACAAGAGAGAGAAATAAAAAGAATAAGGATTGGAAAGGAAGAAGTGAAAATGTCATTATTCACAGATGACATGATACTCTATATAGAAGACCCAAAAACTCTACCAAAAGGCTCATGGATTTAATAACCAAATTCAGGAGCTTAGCTGGATACAATGTTAACACTCAAAAGTCAATAGCATTCCTGTACACAAGTAACAAATAGACTGAGAGAGAAATTAGGGAAACCACACCTTTCACAGTAGCATCTATAAAGATGAAATACTTAGGAATCAATCTAACAAAAGAAGTAAAAGATCTATACAGTGAAAATTATAGTACTCTGAAAAAAGAGATCAAAGAGGACATCAGAAAATGGAAAGATATTTCTTGCTCATGGATAGGATGAACCAACATTGTGAAAATGGCCATACTTCCCAAACTGTTGTATAGATTCAATGCAATCCCAATTAAAATACCATTAGTGTACCTCACAGATCTAGAGAAAACACTCCCAAAGTTCATCTGGAACCAGAAGAGGCCTAGAATAGCAAAAGCAATCTTGGGAAACAAAGGAAAGGCAGGAAGCACCGCAATTCCTGACTTAAAATTATATTACAAAGCTACTGTAAAAAAATCAGCATGGTACTGACACAAAAACAGATGTGAAGATCAATGGAACAGATTAGAAGATACAGGTAGATATATGTGCAACTATGTTCATAGTGGCACAATTTGTAATTGCTAAATTGTGGAAGCAACCTAAATGTCCATCCACTGAGGATTGGATAAGAAAATTGTGGT
>NW_004955557.1:1775635-1781926 GCF_000276665.1 Chinchilla lanigera
GTTTGAACAATCTTTCATTCTTACACCTGATAATCTGAGCAATGGAGTTGAGGATAGAGGTATGCAATGTAATAACAACTGTTGATTTGTATTAATTTGTCTTGAGACCCTGTATCACTTTGAATGTTTTTGCTTTGATTTGTTTATGTTCGTGATACTGGTATGCTGCTACTGTTCTATTTTTTGTTTATTTTTTTTTCATGTACTACTCTATTTACAATAAAAAAATAAATTGAAAGCTTTCACTCTTAAATCAGGAACAAAATGAAAATGTTCACTGTCACCAGTACTATTCAATATAGTTCTGGAAACATTAGCTAGGATAATTAGACAAGAGAAAGAAATAAAAGAAATAAAAATAAGAAAGATGCTAAATTATCATTATTTGCAGATGACATGATACTCTACATAGAAGATTCCAAAAACTCCACCAAAAGACTTTTTGAGTTAATATCCAAATTCACTGGTGTACTGCTATACAGAGTTAACACTCAAAAATTACTAGCATTTCTATACACAAGCAACAAACTCGGAGAGAAATTAGGGAAAGCACACCCTTCATGATATCATTCAAAAAAATAAAACACATGGGTATCAATCTAACAAAGATGTAAAAGATCTGTACAGTGGAAATTATAGTACCCTAAAGAAGGAGACTGAGGAGGATATCAGAAAACAAAAAGATAGTCCTTGTTCATGGGTAGGAAGAACGAACATAGTGAAAATGGCCATACTTCCAAAACTGCTATACAGATTTAATGCAATTCCAATGAAAATACCGTTAATATACCTCACAGACCTAGACAAAACATGCCTGAAACTCATTTGGAATCAGAAAAGACCTCGAATAGCAAAAGCAATTCTTGACAATAAAGTCAAATCAGGGGCATTGCAATCCTAGATCTGAAATTATACTACAAAGGTACTACGATAAAATCAGCAAGGGATTGGCAATAAAGCAGGCCTTACGATCACTGACACAGAATAGAAGATGCAGAGGCATCTGCAAACATATTCAGCTACCTTATCTTTGACAAAGAAGCCAAACATGTACAGTGGGAGAAAGATAGTCTCTTCAATAAATGGTGCTGGAAAAACTGGTTTTCCACATGCCAAAGTCTAAAGCTAGATGCATATCTATCACCATGCACTAAACTAAAATCAAAATGGATCAAGGATCTAAATATTAAAATAGAAATGCTAAATCTAATTTAGCATTTAGAAGAGAAAGTAGGTAGAAGTCTCAGAGACATAGGTAGAGGTAGAGACTTCATGAATGAAACCCAGACTGCAAGGGAAATATTAAAAAGAATCAACAAATGGGATCTCACCTTACTAAAAAGCTTTAGCACAACAAAGGAAATCACCAACAAAGTGAAAAGACAACCAAAACAGAATGGGAAAAAATTATAGCCAGTTGTCCCACAAATGAATTATATCCAGAACATATAAAGCACTGAAAAAAATAGGGTCCCCCAAATTTAAAGACCCAATCCAAAAGTGGGCATCAGAGATGAGTGGGCACTTCTCAGATGGAGAAATACAAATGCCAAATAAATGCATGAAAAATGTTCAACATTATTAGTCATTCGAGAGATGCAAATGAAAACAATACTGAGATTCCATCTCACCCCAGAAAGAATAGATATCACCAATAAATCAACTGATAAATGCTGGAGGGGCTGTGGAGAAGAACAAACCCTTCTCTACTGTTGGTGGGTGTGTTAACTGGTACAACCATGGTGGAAATCAGTCTGGAGATGCCTCAAAAAACTAGAATTAGAGGTCCCATTTGATGCAGCTATTCTCCTTCTGGGTATCTTCCCATAGGAATTAATACCATCATACCACAGTGATACATGTGCACCCACGTTTATAGCAGCACAATTTGTAGTAGCTAAATCTTGGAAACAACCCAGATGTCCATCAGCTGAAGAATGGACAAAAATATGTGGTTTTTTTTATACAATGGAGTACTATTCACCCATAAAATGGAGACTTTTATAGGTAAATGGATGCAACTAGAGGCCATACTCATAAGTGAAATAAATCAGACCCATATGTGTAAACATCGAATTGTCTCACTAGTGTGAAAAAGCAAACAAATAAATAAGATCCTAAATGTACAATAGATATTGTGAATTGGGAAGAAACTGTTCAAAAGAAAAGACAAAGTGTAATGTGAAAAGGGGAATTGAAGGAAGGAGAAAAGAATATGTGTATACAAGATAGCTAGGATTGTTATGCAGCTACTTTCTCTTAGTTCATTAAAAATGTCCTGTGCTAAAATTTCACAGACAAGATAGCATGCATATATCTTCTACTCTGAATATTTACAAAGAAGATGACAGTACTCAATGTTTCAACTATTATTACTGTCCTAATAACGTGTTTTGGACCTCATTGTTATGTTTATCTTTTTTTTTAAGGAAAAGAACAACTGGGTGGGGGAAAAGAGAAAAGAAGGAAGGGAAATATATATATACATACATACACACACATATATATAATGATATATATGTATATATATATAATAGCTAAAATTATTGTACTACTAATTTATATTGGTTTATTGAAAGGAACTACATTGAGCAACTACGTTGAAGGTAACAATATGTAATTCAGCAACCACTGTTAATTTCTTATCATCTTGTTTTGAAATTTTGTATCATTTTTATTGTTTTTTGTGTTGTTTCATTTTTGTATTTGTTATTATTTTGTTATTTCTCTTTAAAATAAAAAGTGAAATAAATAATATTTCTAACTTTGACAAACCTAACCATAAAACTTTGTTGTTTTCAAAAATTTATCTCTCAAGCTTTTTGTTGTGCCATACCAACCATTGTTGGGAGGTTACAAAAGATTGACAAAGAGATTGATGAATACTTGACCAAGATTATTGTCCTTGCTTGAGCATACATAAGGACTTTAAGAGGTTTTATTATTAAGCCCTCTTTTCCTCCCTATCTGAAAATATGTTGCAGTTGGGATTGGATGGCAATAACTGGATGGCATACCTAAAACTATCTAGAGAAAACAATTTTTTACGCTAAAAGCCCTGAACAAATTAAGTATAGAAGGGTCATGCCTCAATATAAAAAATTGGATATGTGACAAATGTACAGCCAACACGTTGCAGAATAGAAGAAAGTTGGAACCATTTTCTGTAAAATCCGGTACAAAAATTGGCACAAAAGGAGAATTTCTGCCCGCATAGCTAATGGAATTTCTGTTTTCAGTTTCTTGAAAAATCTCCATACTGATTTCCAAGGTGGTGGTACTACCTCCCCAAAATGTAGAGTGTTCCTTTTTCTTGCACCCTCACTTGTATTTTTTATTATTTAATTTCTTTATATTAACCATGCTTTATAGAGTGAAAAGGAATCTCAGTGTTGTATTTATTGGCAATTTTTACTTCTGAGAAGCAGCTTTAATTTCAGTTGCCCATTTTTTGTTGGGATCTTTTATTTGGGTAGTTCCTAATGTTTTAAGTTCTTTATTATAGATATTAGCCCTATGTTCTAAGATTAACTGGGAAGTTTTTCTCGTTCTGTAGGTTCATTCTTCACTCTATGGGTGGTTTTCCTTGCTGTGCAGAAGATTTTTATGTTGATATAATCCCTTTTGTTGATTCTTGGTGCTATTTCTTATGCATCTGGGGATTTTTTTAGATATTGCTTCCATATGCCTATGCTTTCAAGAGTTTTACTAACTTTACCTTTGAACAGATTAAGTGTTACTGTTTTAATATCCAGATTTCAATGTATTTGGATTTTATTTATTTTTTAAAGGGGGAAAGGTGTATGTCAACTCACAGTTTGCAGAGGTTTCAGTCCATAGTTAGCTGATTGAAGGCATGGTGGTATATCAGAGGGGAATCACACAGGAGAAACAGTCCATGATGTGGCAAGCAGAAGGCAGTGAATAGCAAGCAGAAAGCAAGTACCAGCAGTGGCAGCAAGCCTGTCTTCCCTCTCTCCCTTTACATTCCATGCAACTGTAAATCAATTGATTGGTGTCACCACACCCGGGGTTGGGCACCCTTAATCCCAGCATCACATTTAGAATCCCAGTATCATACCTTTAATCCCACAGCACACTATTAATCCACATTCACACGCCTTAATCCAATAACCTTTGAAACTTCCCTTAAATACAAAAATTGCATCTTATATTTTACACCCCAGTACATAAATTCCTGGTACCATATTGGTTTTTTGGTTCGGGCAAAGGACATGCATATGTAAGAAAAAGTGGGGATTTAAATTATACAATAAGGGGCTGGGGATTTAGCTCAGTGGCAAAAGTGCCTGCCTGGCAAGCGCAAGGTCGTGAGTTCGGTTCCCGGTACTGGAGAAGAACAAAAAAAAAAAAAAAAAAAAAAAAAAAAAAAAAAATTATAGAATAAAGCACCTTTCTGGGGTACCAGTTTTTTTTTTGTGTAGCACTGGAAATTGAACCCAGAGCCTTTTGCATTTTAGACATGTGATTTACCGCTGAGCTAGATTTACTGTCTTTATTTTCTTTTACTTTTGGAGACAGGATCTCACTGAGTTAGCCAGGGTGGCCTTAAAATTTTGATCTACTTGTCTGAGACTCCAAAATATTTGGGATGACAGTTATGGGCCACTATGTCTGGCTCTAGTATACCAATTTTACTGGAATCTTTTCTTTTTCTTTTTTTTTTAAATTTTAAAAATAAAAGGAGGAAAACATTAACAGACAGACAACCTTTTACAAAATAGCAAAAGAACAGTACAGACAATACAGAGTTACAAAAAAAGTGGTAGGAAATTAATAATGCTTGTTGTATTACATATTGATATCTTCAAAGTGGTTTCTCATGAAAACAGATAGAGACATGCAAGATTGATCAATCAAGGACTCATTGACAGTTTCTTTCAGCAAAGAGATAGAAGACAGTAGATCAACTATGTTAACTATCCTGTATATACATACATACAAAATTTCTCCTTCTTTCCCTTCTCTTTTCCCACATCCCAGTTGCCCTTTACCCTTGAGCATTTTCTAATCATTTCACAATGTCTATCATACCTCCGAGTTTATAGTAAATCTTTCAGGTTTTTACACTAGTGAGACAAAGCGGTGCTTGCACATGCAGGTCTAATTTATTTCACTTATGAGTATGGTCTCTAGTTGTGACCATTTACCTATAAAAGCCTCGAGTTTATCTTTCTTTAGAGCTGAGTAATATTCCATTATATAAAAAGTACCACAATTTTCTTATCCAATCCTTGGTGGATAGACATTTGGGTTGCTTCCACAATTTAGCAATTACAAACTGTGCTGCTATGAACATAGGTGCACATCTATCACTGTGATATGATGTTTTTAGATCTTCTGGGAAAATACCCAGAAAGGGAATAGCTGGGTTGAATGGGACCCCTAGTTCTAGTTTTGTGAGGAATCTCCAAACTGATTTCCACAGTGGATTCACCAGTCTGCATTCCCACCAGCAGTGGGTCTTTGGCAGGTAGCAAGCCAATTTTTCCAGCACAATTTATTAAAGAGTCTATCGTTCTTCCAGTGAGTTTGTTTGGCCCCTTCATCAAAGATGAGGTGCCTGAGTGTGTTTTTGGTTGTGGCTGTTTCTTCTAGTCTGTTCCACTGATCCTCAGGCCTGTTTTTTAGCCAGTACCAGGTTGATTATATGACAGTAGCTATGTAGTATAATTTCAGGTCAGGGATTGTGATTCCACCTGACTTGTCATTGTTTCCCAGGATTGCTTTTGCTATTCTGGGTCTCTTCTGGTTCCTGATGAATTTAAGGCATGTTTTCTCAAGATCTGTGAGGTATGCTAATGGCAGTTTAATGTGAATTGCATTGAATCTGTACAGCAGTTTTGGGACTATGGCCATATTCACAATGTTAGTCCTTCCTATCCATGAGCAGGGAATATTTTCCATTTACTGAAATCTTCTTCAATCTCTTTTTTCAGAGTACTGCAGTTTTCATTGAATAGAACTTTGACTTCTTTTGTTAGATTGATTCCTAAATATTTCAATTTCTTGGATGTTACTGTGAAAGGTATGGTTTCTTTTATATGTCTCTCAGTCTGTTTGCTGTATGTGTATAGGAATGCTATCAAGTATTGGGTGTTGACTTTGTATCTAGCTACACTGCTGAATTTGTTGATTAATTCAAGGAGTCTTCTTGTGGAGTTTTTGGGGTCTTGCATGTAAAGTATCATGTCATCTGCAAATAGCCATATTTTTACTTCTTCCTTTCCAATCCTTATTCATTTTATTTCTCTCTCTTGTCTAATTGCT
>NW_004955557.1:1783474-1794862 GCF_000276665.1 Chinchilla lanigera
CTTGATGATTTTTTATTCAGTTGACCTATCTGTTTGTGTCAATAGGGTGTTGAGGTCCCCTGTTACAATAGTGTTCTTAATTATATGGGTTTTCATGCCTGTTAAGATTTGTCTTATATAATTTGGAGCTCTGACATTTGGTGGATACAGGGTTATGATTGTTATCTCATCCTCTTGCAGTTTTCCCCTGACCTGTATGTAGTGACTTTCTCTATCTGTTTTGATTGTTGTCAGTTTGAAGTTTACATTGTCTGCAGACAATAGCTACACCTACATTTTTCTAAGTTCCTGTTGCATGGAGGATTGTTTTCCGTCCTTTGCCTTTTAGAAGCATGCATTTCATTTTGAGTGAAATGTGTTTCCTGTATACAGTATATCCTTGGATTCTGTTTTTTAATCCAGTCTGCCAGTCTGTTTCTTTTGACTGGAGAATTGAGGCCATTTACATTTACAGTAATAACCGATATGTATTGATTTATCATTGTCACGTTATTTACTTGCATTGGTGTCCTACTTTTTCTACCTGATTACTTGCTTGCTCTTCTTGATGTTTCCTTTCTACTGTTGTTCTTGAAATTGCAGCCAGATTTTTCTATGCCTAGAATATGTTTTAGTACTCTTTGTAGTGCTGGCTTGGCACTCCTGAAGTTCTTCAATTGTTCTTTCTCTTCAAAATATTTTATTTCTGTGTTGAATTTGAGGGATAGTTTGTCAGGGTACATGAGTCTTGGTTGGAAGCTGTTCTGTCTTAAGGCCTGTAATACTTTTCTCTAAGCTCTTCTCGATTGGATGGTTTGTGCTGAGAAGTCTGGCATGATGCTGATGGGCTTTCCTTTATAGGTAATCTGTTACTTTTCTCTAGCAGCTTTTAATATTCTGTTCTTTTGCTGGTGATCTGGGAACTTGACTATTCTTTGTCTGGGTGTAGTTTTATTTTGGTTGTTTGTTTGGAGTTCTATATATATTATTTACCTGTATATCAGGTTCTGTTTCCATGCTTGGGAAATTTTCTGCTATTATTTCTGCAAATATTCTTTTTATGTCAGTTCTGTTGCTTCCTGCTATTTCATTGACTCCTGTAAGTTGTACATTATTCCTCTTTGCCTCATCTTACAGCTGTTGAATTGACTTTTCCTGGATCCTTGCTGATTTTACAAGATCCTTTCTTTCATGGTCGCTAGGTGCCATGCTGTCTTCAAAGTCTGAGATTCTATCTTCAGCTTCATTCAAGCGGTTTTGGTAGCTTTCAAGGGCAGCTTTGTTTTCCTGGAAGTCTCTTTGAATCTGGTTCATGCGTTCTAAATCCTTTGTATATTTTTCATTTAACGCTTCTGTCCCTTGCCTTTGTTCTTCTATTTTCTTTTTTTTTATTTTAAAAATAAAAGGAGGACAACATTAACAGACATACAACATTTTACTCTTCTATTTCCTTATATGTTTCTTCTTCAGACGTTTTGAGCAGTTCCTTCATTATTATTGTCATTTCATTTTTTTCCTGAGAGATTATTTCTGATCTCATCTCTTCTATGGCCTTATGCAGTTGTTTCTTTACCTCCATTGCAATCATTTCAGCTATTTCAGGCACGTGTTTACCACGTTCTCCTATGTTGATGCCTCCTGGTCTTGTTCTGAGTGGGGTGGAGTTCTGGGATTGTGTTTTAGTCCTTTGTTTTGTCATGTTTGCTACTGGATCCAGAAAGCTCAGTTTCCCTCTTCAGTAGCTGCACAACAAACGCCACTACTGTCCCTAGTTTTCCTGTTGGTCAGGTTTGTGCCTGAGTGACCTCTGAGAAGTGCTACTCAGTCTCAGGTTTTCCGGCAGTTGTTGTTTTATATCTAGTTATCCCCAGTCTCAGACCCCGGCATTGGTGTCAGCTGATGGCCGACTGTCTGATCCAGGGTCCCCTTGCAGTTCAAGGCATGTGCACAGCCCAGACTCGGCTTGCACTGGTGTGACCATCCTGTTCCAGTGGACCTATGTCCCCAGCCAGTTTAGGGTACAGGCAAAACCTAGACACAAACCGCAGGGTCGACAGTTTGTGAACCACCTGATTCTGTGTCTCCAGTCAGTTCAGGACACATACAGGAACCAGATGCAGGCCGGATGGGTAGCAGTCACAGACTGCCCATGCCTTCCACCCCACCCGCTAGAGGATCCAGGTGAAAGTAAAGCATGGACTCAAACTGTGAGACCAGCAGCTCTTGGAGCACTTGCTCACTCGGCGCAGGTTGCACTCACGGAGAGGCCATACATGCTGTCCCCAGCCAGAGAAGTCCCTGGTGCTTCTGAATGAGGACCTCCTGTCTGCTACGGGTGTAGGGAGGGCAGAGACTCAGTCTGTAATGGCGGCAGGGTGCTGGGTCGCCCACTCTTCCCTCAGGAAGTAGATGGGAAATACCTGGCTCTCTCCGCGAGTTTCAGCTGGGAACTGTGTCGGTGTGAGTAAAGCACAGACTCGAGCCACGGGACCAGGAGGTCTTGGAGTATTGCTCACTCCGCACAGGGCGTGTGCAGGGAGGGGCTACACCCGCCCCCCCAGCCAGAGAAGTCCCTGGGGCTTCTATGTGAGGACGTCCTCTCTGCCGTGGGTGCAGGGAGGGTAGAGACTTTGTAATGGCAGCGGTGTCCTGGGTCACCCGCTCTTCCCTCAGGAAGTAGATGGGAAATACCTGGCTCTCTCCGTGAGTTGCAGCTGGGAACAGTGGTGGTGTGAGTAAAGCATGGGCTCGAACCACGGGACCAGCAGCTCTTGGAGCCCTCGCTCCTCTGCACATTGTTACCTTCATATCAGTTGCTCAGACCACTGGACACAAGCATGCACAATCAATCAGCACATAAAAAGTAACCGTTAACTGTTCATTTTAATACACCATCAGACATCAGCAATACAGTTATCACATCTATTCATATATGTATATTTATATTTTGCAGTCTTTCTTTTTTCTTCTTTTCCTCATCCCTGTCGTTCCTTCCTTTGAGCAATTTCTTTCCCTTTCCTACCATCTGTTTGTATGTACCTCTTGATTTTGCTCTATAAAGCCTCTCATGTAAAGTGAGTCAGGGGAAACCCTTTTTCCAGCACCCTTCTGTCCCTCTTAGACAGAAGCTTTCTTTCTTTCAAAAAATTCTTCCTACTCTTAACCTCCATTGTTCTTAGAATTTATTTCTCAATTTTAGAGAAAACAAACTCAGCATTTTGCACATCTAGCAGGTGGGAGTTATATTTCCCCCACATCAGAAAGACCAGCTCCCTAAGTGAAATATATAAAAACTGGAGCCTTTCCTTTAGGACTCACTCAGCCTTTTTAGATATCATAAGATTGAGCTGATCCAGGTGTACACCTAATAAAATCCTCCTGTTTCTCACCATTGGTCTCCCTGATCTCTTGGATTCTGCAACACAAACAGAAAACTTTCATTTAAATTTATTCCTTTGATCACTTTACCAGTATATAGTAATCATTTTTGTCTCTTGTGATCAGTTGTAGCTTGAAGTCCAATTCTTTTGAAAATAAGATAGACTTATTATCCTATTGCTTGTTTGGGGATCCTGTTGCAAGAGATCTTGTTTTCTACCCTTTCACTTTCAGTCTATGTGTTTCTTTATGGATGAATATGTATCTTGTAAGTTTTATTTTGATCCAGTCTGCAAATCTACAAAAGGCTGATAAGGCTCTTGGATATCTGTAGGGGTTGAATGGAGAATAAAGAAAAAAAGACAAATTTCAGGGTACAAGAGGACCAGGAGGAGTTTATCTCTAGCAGACTGGCTTGGCTTCCTCCTTAGTTGGCTCACTTTTATTGGCTAGCAAGAAGCACAAGGCTAGGTGTAGCATGCATTTCATAGAACTGTATAGATACTGAACTACAGAAAATGGGTGGATAAGGGTTAAATTAATGAGGAACCAGATTTTCTCTAAACTCAAATGCCTATATTTTGACAAGTGTCCTCAGCAGGTGCTCTCTTGCCTCAGGAGTGCTGGACTGTTAGCATTCCACCAATAGCCAGGGGGGCCTGCAGCCTTCCGTATACCTCCCTGTTCCTGAAGCAAGGTCACACCAACCTTAAGAATGTGGGGGCTTAAATCATATAGTATAGCTCCCGCATAATATATCATATTTCCTGATCCCCAACACCAATCTATGTCTTTTTAAAAAAATAATTAAGTTCATTGGTACAATTTAGATATATACGATGATGACATTCACCATAAGGAAATTGTATATAGACATGATATAGCATGATTTGTCATTTTTTTTTTTACCTCCCATTCTCAACCATTCTTCCTCTCTTTATTTAGGAAGCTTTGCTTCCATTTTATGCTTCTTTTCTCATTTTTTTCTTTCCCATCCTTTCTTTCCCCTTTCTTGCTTTCTAGTTTCCCATTCCTTTTGAAAAATTTCTTCTCATTTCACCATATTTCTTGTGCAATTTGGTTCTTATTTACACTTTCAGATTCTCACACCAAAGAGATAATGAGATATTTACACGTGTGTCCAATTTATTTCACTTAAGAGTATGGTGTCAAGATCCATTCATTTAGCAATAAATGTCTCAAATTTAATCTTGTTTATGGCAGAAAAATACTCCATTATATTAAAAACACATCTTTTCTATTTTAAAGAGAAAAGACACAAAAATTAACAAAAACAAACATAAGTAAAACACACAAAAATAATAAAAATGATACAGAATTTGGAACAAGGTGATAGAAAATTAGCAATGATTGTTGTATTACATATTGTTATCTTCAAATTGGTTACTCATATAACTAGATATAAGCATGTAAGATTGATCAAACTATTAAACATTAACTGTTTCAATAAACCAATAAAATTAGTAGTACAATTATCTTAGCTATCTTTTGTATACACATATACATATTTTTTCCCTTCTTTCTTTTGTTCTTTTCTCTTTTCCATTATCCCAGTTGTTCTTTCTTTTGATCAGTTTCTTTCCCTTTCACAATATCTATTCTATCTTTCAGATTTTATTTACTCTTTTAGGTTCTTGTACTAGGGAGAAAATATGTTTACACATGTGGGTCTGATTTATTTCATTTATGTGTATGGTCTCTGGATGCATCCATTTACTTACCAAAGCCTCGAGTTTATCTTTATTTATGGCTGAGTAATATTCCATTATAAAAAAATACTACATCTTTTTATCCATTCCTCAGTTGAAGGGCATTTGTGTTGTTTGCAAGATTTAATTATCACAAACTGAACTGCTAAAGAACATGGGTGCACATATATTGCTGTGGTATGATGTTTTCAGTTCTTCTGGAAAAATATCCAAAAGGGAAATGGTTGGGATGAATGGGACCTCTAATCCTAGTTTACTGAGGAATCTACAGACTGATTTTCACACTGGGTTGCACCAGTCTACACTCTCACCAACAGAAGATAAATGTTCCGTTTTCCCCACAGCCTTTCCAGCATTTGTTATTGGTTCATTTCTTGATGATAGCTATTCTTTCTGGGGTGAGATGGAATCTCAGTATTGTTTTAATTTGCATTTCTCAAATGAGTAATAATGTTGAGCTTTTTCTCATGCATTTATTTGCCTTTTCTATTTCTTTATCTGAAAAGTGTGTATTCATCTCAGATGCCCATTTTTGGATTGGGTCTTTGAATTTGGGGGACCTAATATGTTTAATTCTTTATATTTTTAGATAGAAGTCCTTTGTCCAAGGGTCAGTTGGCTCATTTTTTTTCCCAATTTGTGTGTTTTCTTTTTACTCTGTGGGTGATTTTTTTGATGTGCAAAAACTTTTTAATAAGATGAGATCCCAGTTGCTGATTCCTTGAAGTATTTCTTGAGCAGTTTGGTTTTTGTACGTGAACTCTCTGTGAACCCCTATGACTTCAAGATTTATAGCTACTTTTTCTTCCAGTAGATTTAGTGTTTGCGTTTTAATATTTAGATGTTTGATCCATTTTGACTTTAGTTTAGTGCATGGTGATAGACATGGGTCTAGTTTTAGTCTTCAGCATATGGAGAGCCAGTTTTTCCAGGATGATTTATTAAAGAGGCTATCTGTCTTGCAGTGAACATGTTTGGCCCCTTTGTCAAAGATAAGGTGGTTGAGTGTCTTTGTGGTTGTGGCTTCATCTTCTCGTCTGTTCCACTGAACTTCAGGTCTAATTTTTGCTCATACTGTGCTGATTTTATCACAGTAGCTTTGTAGTATTGTTTTGAGTCAGGAATTGTGGTGCCTCCTGCCTTGCCTTTGTTGCTCAGGATTACTTTTGCTACTCTGGGTCTCTTCTGGTTCCAGATAAATTTCTGTAGATCTGAGAGGTATGCTAATGGTATTCTAATGGTATTTTGGTCAGGATTGCATTGAATCTATACAACAGCTTTGGGAGTTTACAGAATCTATATAACAGTTTCACAATGTTGGTTCTTCCTATCCATGAGAAGAGAATATCTTTCCATTTTTAAAAATCCTCTTCAATTTCTTTTTTCAGAGTACTGTAGTTTTGACTGTATAGTTCTTTTACTTCTTTTGTTAGATTGATTCCTAAATATAAGTTTTTGGATGCCACTGTGAAAGGCATGGTTTCCTTAATTTCTCTCTCAATGTGTTTGTTGTTTGTGTGCAGGAACGCTACTGCTTTTGAGTATTGACTTTTACCCAACTGTGCTACTGAATTTGTTGATTAATTCTAGGAGTCTTTTGATGGAATGTTTGGTGTCTTCTATGTAGAGTATTATGTCATCTGTGAGTAATGATAATTTTGGTTTTTCCTTTCCTATCCTTATTCCTTTTATTTCTCTCTCTTGTCTAATTGCTCTGGCTCATGTTTCCAGAACTGTGTTGAATAGGAGTGTTGACAGCGGATATCCTTGTCTTGTTACTGATTTTATAGTAAAAGCTTTCCATTTTAGCATGAGGTTGGCCATTGTTTTGTCATAGATGGTTTTTATCAGAATGATGTTGTCTTGGTTACTTTTCTCTTGTTGCTGAGACAAAATACCTGATGTCCAATATTAAGGAAGGAAAGGCTTATTTAGCTTCTAGTTTGTGGAGGTTTCAGTCCATACTTGGCTGGCTCCAAGGCAGAGTGGCACATGGCAGAGGGCAACTGTTCATGGTAGCAGAAGACAGCAAAAGCAACAAGAGCAAAAGGGAGGAGCGGTGGTAAGCAGCCTTACATTGTACGCAACCTATCTTCCCCAGGGCGGGTGTAGAACTCACATCCATAATTCCAACATTGGACTATGAATCAATCATAAACCCTAGAAGCCTGCCCCATAACTGCATGAGGCTTTGGGACGACATGCAGACATAAACCATAACAGATGTAAAGATCCTCTATTTCTATGTTTTGTAGGGCTTTAATCATGGGTGAATGTTAGACTTTGTCAAAAGTTTTTTCTGCATCCATTGAGATGATCATGTGGTTTTTGTCTTTAGCTCTATCAATATGCTTTATTACATTAATTGATTTGCATATATTAAACAATCTCTGCATTCCTAGGATGAATCCCACTTGGTCATGTTGTATAATCTTCTTGATGATCTCCTGCATTCTGTCTGTTAGTACTTTATTGAGTATTTTTGCATCTATGTTCATTAGGGAGATTGGCCTGTAGTTCTCTTTTTGGTTGGATCTTTATCTGGTTTTGGTATCAGTATAATACTTGCCTCCAGAAACGAATTAGGGAGAATTGCTTCCCTTTTCATTTCATTGAAGAGTTTGAGGAGTGTTGTCAATAAATCTTCTCTATATTTCTTGTGGAATTCAGCTGTGAATCCATCAGGACCTGGGTTTTTCTTTGTTGGTAGGTTTTTAATCACATTTTCAATTTCATTAAATGATATTGGGTTATCAGAATTTTTATTCTTATTGATTCAGGTTTGGTAATTCATACATATCTAGGAATTCATTTCTTCTGTGTTTTTTTTTTTATCCTATGAGAGTAAAGATTTTAGATGTAAGTAATAAAGTTCTTCTGAATTTCTATAGGATCTGTAGTGATTTCACCCTTTTCATTCCTCAAATTTCATTGCATGAATTTGAGTTTTTTCTTTCCTTTTTTTGATAAGCTTGACTAGGGGCTTTTCAATTTTATTTATTCTTTCAAAGAACAAACTCTTCAATACCTTAATTCTTTGTATAGTTTTCTTTATCTTAGTTACATTAATTTCTGCCTTGATCTTTGTAATTTCCTCCCTTCTTTGAACTGTTGGCTTGACTTGCTCTTGTTATTCTAGAAATTTGAGGTGCAGCATTAGGTTATTTATTTGTTCTCATTCTGTTATCCTGATGTGGGAATTCACTGCTATAAATTTCCCTCTTAGGATTCCTTTCATTTTGCCCCATAGGTTCTGGTAACTTTTATCTGCATTTTCATTTGATTGTAAATATTATTTAATCCCTTCTTTAATTTTATCTGTTGTCTATTGGTTTTTCAGGAAGATGTTATTGAATTTTCATATATTTAAAGGGTTTTACAGTTTCTTTCATCAGTCACTTCCAGTTTCATTGCACTATGTTCTGATAATGTACATGGGATAGTTTCATTTCCTTTGCATTTTCTTAAGCATGTATTATGTGCTTGTATATGATGTATTTTAGACTGTCCCATGTGCTGCTGAAAAGAATGTGTATTCTGGTGTTGGGTGGAACACTCTCCTATGTCCATTTGTGCACAAATTTGATTGAGCTCTGCTGTTTCTTTGCTGATTTTTGTCTAGTTGATCTATATCTCTTTGTAACAATGGCATGTTAAAGTCCCCTGATACAATTGTCTTACTGCTTATTTGATTTTTCATGTCTATTGAAATTTGTCTTGTATAGTTGGGCTCTCCTGCATTTGGTGAATATATATTTATGATTTTATCTCTTCCTCTTGCAGTTTTCATCTAACAAATATGTAGTGACCTTCTTTATCTCTTTTGATCATTCTTGGTTTGTTCGCAAACAGAGTAGCTACCCCTGCTTTGTTCTGTGTTCTTGTTGCATGGAGTGTTTTTTCCTCCTTTGATTTTCAGTCTATGAATTTCTTTTTGAGTTAAATGTTTTTCTTTTATACAGCACATTTTTAGATTTTGTTTCTTGATCCACTCTGGCGGTCTGTTTCTTTTGATTGGTGAATTAAGACCATTTACATTAGTTGTTATTACTGACATGTATTGGCTTACCTTTGTCATGTTATTTTTCCACTGTTGGTTCCTTACTTTCTCCCTATATTTTATTGCTTTCCCTGCTTGGTGGTTCCTTTCTATTGTTGTTCTTGGAATTGTGGTCATTTTTATCTATTTCTGAATATCTTTCAGTATTGTTGGTACCTTTAGGTTAGTGGTCATTAATTCCTTCAGTTATTCTTTGTTGTGGAAAAGTGTTATTTCTCCCTTAATTTTTTTTTTTAATTTTAAAAATAAAAGGAGGAAAACATTAACAGACAGACAACCTTTTACAAAATAGCAAAAGAACAGTACAGACAATACAGAGTTACAAACAAAGTAGTAGGAGATTAACTCTCCCTTAAATTTGAAAGATAGTTTTGCAGGGTACATCAATTTAGGTTGGAAGTTGTTTTCTTTCAAAAGTTGAAATACTTCACTCCAAGCACTTCTTGACCTGATGGTTTGTGTTGAGGATTCTACCATGATTCTGATGGGTTTTCCTTCATAGGTGATCTGTTTCTTTCCCCTAACAACTTTTAATATTCTGTTCTTTTGCTGAATTTGTGGGATCTTGATTATTATGTGTCTGCATGTAGATTTATTTTGGTTATGACTAATTGGAGTTGTATATGCCTCAGTTAATTGTATGTCAGGTTCTTCTCCCATGCTTGGGCAATTTTCTACTATTACTTCAGCAAATAATCTTTTTATGTGTTTCATTTTGCCTCCTGCTTTTTTGTTAACACCTGTCAGTCTTATGTTGTTTTTCTTTGACTCATCTTGTAGCTGTTGAATTGTTATTTGCTGTTCCTTTTTTATTTTTAAGAGATCTTTCCTTTCATGATCACTAGCTGCATTGCTGACTTCAAGGCCTGAAAGTCTATCTTCTGTTTCATTCAAGAGTTTTTGCTAGCTTTCAATGGAATTTTTAATTTCCTAGATATCTCTTTGAATCTGTTTCATGCATTCTAATGCTTTCCTATATTGTCCATTCAATGTTTCCATCATTTTTCTGTGTTCTTTTACTTTTTTATCTGTCTTCTTTTGATAGTCTGAGAAATTCTTTTGTTTTAGTTGTTATTTCTTTTTTTTAACCAGAGTGATTATCTCTGATTTGATTTCCTCTATAGCCTGATGTATTTGGTTCTTTACTTTAGTTGCTATCATTTCAGAAATTTCAGGGGTGTGACTTCCATGTTCTTCTGTGTTGATATTTCCTGGACTTGTTCTGGGTGGAGTGTTTGACTGAGACTGCATTTTTCTTCTTCTTTTTGTCGTTTTCAGATCTCCCTAGGTTTCCAGGGAGTCAGGTTCATTCCTGAGATGGCAGTGGGAGGCAGAGTCAGAGGTCCTGGGCTTTCAGGAAGCTCACCAAAGCTTCCCAAATCCAAGGCCCCTTCCTGCAGTGGTGGTGGGTGGTGGAGCCAGAGGACCTGCACACCCAGGCAACTCACTGAGGCTTCCAGGTCCAAGAAACCTCCCTGAGATGGCTGTAGGGGTTGGGGCCTGGGGAACTAAGTTCTCAGACAGCTCCTTTTTTTGTTTGTTTGTTTTTTCTCTGGTACTGGGAATCAAACTCATGACCTTGTGCTTGCCAGGCAGGCACTATGCTGCTGAGCTAAATCCCCATCCCTTCAGACAGCTCACTGAGGCCTTCCAAGTCCCAAGCCCCTCCTGTGGTGGTGGCAGGATGCAGGGCCAGCTGATCTGCGCTCCCAAGCAGCTCACTGAGGCTTCCTGAGTCCAAGATCCCTGAGGCAGTGGTGGCTGGGGTGGGGCCAGAGGTGTATTTCATTTTCTTAAAAGGCAGAGTATATGAATGTCTCCTCACTCCCTAAAAATTAAATTAGTAAGGTAAATTTTGAGTTGTGTATTAACTACTGAATAACTTTTCTCTCTTTTGTGTTAGTGATATTTAATGAGAAAAAAAATGATTGTCTACTTCTCTGATTTTAGTACTACAGCCAGGCTGAGAATAAGTTCAATTAAAATGGAATAGGAAAAGCAAACAATCAGGTTTTTCTATGCAACTTGCATATTTATAGTAAAGACATGCACTCCTTTCATAGTTTCTAAAATGAGAAGAAAGTCTAAGAAAACAGAATGATCTGCTTCAGCCTGCTGATAGGGGAGAAAATGTATTTGAAAAAGTACACCAAGAGGTCCATTGCTTCATTAGAATGAAAAGCATAACGCGCCCTGCGCAGCGAGAGCCAGTGTTCCAGGAGCGGCTAGACACCTGGGCTC
>NW_004955557.1:1800947-1845571 GCF_000276665.1 Chinchilla lanigera
AAGATATCAATATGTAATACAACAAGCATTGTTAATTCCCTACCACTTTGTTTGTAACTCTGTACTGTCTTAACTGTTCCTTTGCTATTTTGTAAAATGTTGTCTGTCTGTTAATATTTTCCTCCTTTTAATTTTAAAATAAAAAAATTAGCAGGCACGATAAAAAAACAAAAACAAAAACAAAAACAAAAACAAGAACAACAATAAGTATGAAAAAGGGGCACTGGAGGAGGAGGGATGAGGGAAGGGAAGGGGAAAAAAGCCCAAGCTGTAATATGTACATGTAATTACTCCCAAGATGATTGTAATTTGCATAAATTGCAAAAGTGTACTAAAATAAATTGGACTAGCTGGATGTATTGGCACATTCTTGTAAGCCCAGCACTTGGGAGACTGAGGCAGGAGGACTCCTTTGAGTTTGAAGCCAACCTGGACTACATAGTGAGTTCAAGGCCACCCTGCACTACATAGCAAGATCCTGTTTCAAAACCAAACCAAAACCAAAAGAAAAAAGTAGGTGTAATATTGAGGTATCCAAACAAAATGATAACTATGATTTACTGAACATTTACCATGTGTCAGCCATAGTGCTTAGTTCTTTACATGCAGCATCTCAATTTTCACAACAAACTCTAGAGATTGGTCATTTCCATTTTATGGATAATAAATCTAAGACTCACGAAAGATAAATAAGTAGCTTTTCAAAACATGCATCGAGTAAGCTGTAAAACTGGGATGAAAATGTCATCAAATGCATTATGTCTGATATGTTTTTCCCAAACTTTTCTTTCAAAATTATTGACTTTTGGGGCTGGGGATTTAGCTCAGCGGCAAAAAGCGCCTGCCTGGTATGCGCAAGGTCGTGAGTTCGGTTCCTGGTACCAGAGAAAAACCAAAACAAAAAAACAAAAAGAAACAAACAAACAAAATTATTGACTTTTTTCAGAACCATAAAATCCATTAATTTATAGTATACAGTCCAATGATTTTTTACTGAATTGTTTGCAGCCATTTTTTACTGAACTTTTTAATGATTGTTTATTGTCTTATTTTAGAATATTTTTAATTTCTGAAAATAAATTCCATACCTATTAGCAGTCATTCATTTCTACTACCACTTTGCTTATCATGCCTCCCAACCATTAGTCTATTTTAATGTCTCTATGGATATTATGGCTTGTTTATAGCTGTCTTCCCAAAGCATCATGTGGTCATAGGTGGGGTTTTTCACAGGTGCCTGATCTAGGGTGTGTGATGCTAGGATTGAGGGTGTGTGATTACTAAATTAGTATACTGATTGGTTCAGCATAGTTCTGGGCATGGAAAATGGAAAGGCCCACTCTGGATGTGTGTTGCAGCACCCAAAAGGTAGGTAGCCTGGAAGGGATAAAGCGGAGAGCTTTCTGTCTCACTACTTGGTGCTGCTTCTAGTGCTTGCTGCTTTTCTATCTCCTGCCTACCTGTCGTGAACTGTTTCTCCTCTGCAGTGCATCTTTGCCATACCACTCTGCCTGAAGCCAGCCAACTATGAATTTATATAGCCAACATCTACAAATTATGAGCTACAATAAACCTTTTCTCCTTTAATATTAGATGCCAGGCATATTGTCTCAGCAATGAGACAAGTAACTAAGACAATGAATTTTTACTCTTTTGGATATGCATCATTTTTTTGAACAATACACTTTTTTTTCTTTTGTGATTGGCTTCTTTCACTCAACATAAGGTTTTCCATGTTTGTCCATTTTGGATCATGTATTAGCACCTCACTCCTTTTTATGGCTGAATAATTTTCCATTCTTAGGATTATAGATTTTATTCATCCATTCTGTATTTGATGGAAATTTGAGTCATTATGAGTTTTTGGCTATTATGAATAATTCATTCACAAACATTTGTATTCAAATGGAAACAGATTTTTTATTTTCTTAGGTATATACCATGAGTAGTATCTTTAGCTTTCTTTTATTTTAAAGAGAAAAAAAACAATAACAAAATAACAACAATGAAGACAAAAACAAAACAATACAAGAACAATAAAAACAATACAGGATTTCAAAACAAGATGATAGGAATTAATGATGGTTAATAAAGTAGCTCATGGGGCTGGGGATTTAGCTCAGCGGCAAAGCGCCTGCCTGGCAAGCGCAAGGTCGTGAGTTCGGTTCCCGGTACCGGAGAAAAACCAAAAAACAAAACAAAACAAAACAAAACAAAACAAAACAAAAAATAAAGTAGCTCAGATAACCAGATGTAAGAATGCAAGACTGATCAAACAAAGACAATAACAATTAATAAAAACATTAGAAATAATACAGAACTTCATTAAACAAGGTAGTAGGAATTCACCAATGGTTATTATAGGTTATTTAATAACTCATATTTAATTTGTTGAGCACTTGCTAACTTGTTTTCCAAACTGTACATTTCACAGTCTCACTCGGTTCTTTCCTTTTCTTAATGCTATCATTTTAAACAGAGAAATTTGTAATACTGATGCTGATAAACTTTTCTTTTTGTTTTCCTTTTTTATGTTTTTGTGTCACATCAAATAAACCACTTCCTAACTGATAGATAATGATATACTCTTACAATGTTAATTTCATGGAAGTTGAGAGTAAATAGTGTTTACCAGAGGTTGAAGAGAGTAGGGGAGAGGAGAAATGTGGAGGGGTTTATCAGTGGGTTCTAAATTGCAGTTAAATAAGATAAGATGTTAGGTGTTCTCTTGTACTATAGGGTGACTGTAAAAAACAGTAATATACTATACATCTCAGAAAGCTAGAAGAAAAGTTTTTGAATGTTTTTATCATAAAGAAATGATGCGTGTTTGAGGGAATAAGTATGGTTAACCTGATTTAAATATTACACAGTACATGCATATATAGAACTTGGCATGGAATCTCAGTATCATGTGCATTTTTTATGTTTATATGTATGAGTTAAAAATAAAATTAACTTTAAAAGTAAAAATAAAAATACACACAAATGCTTTCCATTTATGTATTATTGATTCTTAAGTGTTTCTTTATTTTGGTTTGATGCTTATTGGTATCTCCCTAATTTCTTCCACCCACCTGTAATTTTATAGCACAAGATGGTTTTAAAAATATAAGTTGAAATATGGAAAATCCTTTTGGTGTTTACTGATATGAGGGTGTCTGTACTTTATGGAAATTTAGTTAGTTTTTCTTCTAATAATCAGCACACCTTCACTGAAAATGCAGTCGGCTCATTTCTTGCCTATTATGTGGTATCTGTGGTATAACTGACAGGAAGAAAGCAATGTGAAAGACAAAGAAAAACAGTGAACTCAGCTATAGCATTTCAGACACAGTGTTCTATGTGGTTGTAAAATTTCATGCTTTCTTTTTCTCTCATAAAATTTAAGTTGCCAGATGTTCTGTGCATATATAACTCTATGTGTTTTTGCCATATTTCAGTCTCATCTGTATCAAAATAAAAAATTGTCCCTTCGTTGGAGCCAAGCCAGGAACAGTTAACTATTGCTTACATTTTTTTCTTACCTCCGTTTTCCCACCAATCTGTTGGAATATGTACCACATTCTCCAAACTAAAACCATTCACCAAACTTTTTTACACATCTGAATCACTGCAAGACAGGAAAAAAATTGTCTATTTAGTCATGTTAAATGATGGTGGCAGTTGTTTCCTACAGACATGGCTTAGTCAGAGGACAGTATAGTTTGATCTTTTAACTTTTACTTATTTTTACCTACAAAAGATGGAACTTGGAGATGAGCAAGATAACTGCCTTGTGTTTTTCAATTTTTTAAACTTAATTCTTATTGATGACAACATGATTAGTCTGTTCTGACATTTTTCTCAGTTGGGTGAAAGAGATGAAAAAACAAGTACAGAGTAATTATAATATGTTACATAAATGCCATGTCACAAGAAGTAAATAGCATTTTATATAAGTAATATTCTGTCAAACAGTGTAAGTGAATGTTTTGATTGTAAGGACACTTTAAAAGATGCTTAACACAGTAATTATATAAAATTGTCTTAAAAAAATCAAATTTTGCTTCAGTAAACAGTACAGAGTACCTGACTCATACGTATTGCTTCCTAGAGGCAGAAGTATGTGAAAATTAAATAAATTTAAACAGACATTTTAGTATCTTGAAGGTATTTGGGTCATTATTAAAAACATAATTTATTATAATAATATCTTTTATTGATATAGCACTTTAACTTTCATAATACATTTTTAACATGTGTTTACTCATTTGGTATTTTTTCCAATTTCATTGGGTAGCAAAAGGTAGTATTATTACCTTCATTTAATAGATGGAACAGGCTATACAGGTGGTAGTAGTTGGCAAACCTATGAGTTTAGTCTTTTTTTTAATTTTAAAAATAAAAGGAGGAAAATATTAACAGACAGACAACCTTTTACAAAATAGCAAAACAACAGTACAGACAATACAGAGTTGCAAACAAAGTGGTAGGAAATTAACAATGCTTGTTGTATTACATATTGATATCTTCAAAGTGGTTTCTCATGAAAACAGATAGAGACATGCAAGATTGATCAATCAAGGACTCATTGACAGTTTCTTTCAGCAAAGAAATAGAAGACAGTAGAACAACTATGTTAACTATCCTGCATATACATACATACAAAATTTCTCCTTCTTTCCCTTCTCTTTACCCACATCCCAATTGCCCTTTACCCTTGAGTGTTTTCCTATCATTTCACAATGTCTATCATACCTCCTAGTTTAAATTAACTCTTTCAGGTTTTACACTAGTGAAAAAATGCGGTACTTGCACATGCAGGTCTGATTTATTTCACCTATGAATATGGTCTCTAGTTGTGACCATTTACATATAAAGGCCTTGAGTTTATCTTTCTTTACAGATGAGTAGTATTCCATTATATAAAAATGCCACGTTTTTTTATCCATTCCTCAGTGGATGGACATTTGGGTTGCTTCCACAACTTAGCAATTACAAATTGTGCTGCTATAAACGTGGGTGGACATATATCACTGTGATATGATGTTTCCATATCCTCTGGGAAAATACCTAGAGGGGTAATAGCTGGGTTGAATGGGACCTCTAGATCTACCTTGTTGCAGAATCTCCAAACTGATTTCCACGGTGGTTGCACCAGTCTGCATTCCAACCAGTAGTGGAGAAGAATTCCTATTTCTCCACAGCCTCGCCAGCATTTCTTATTGGTTGATTATTTAATGCTAGCCGTTCTTGCTGGGGTGAGATGAAATCTCAATGTAGTTTTAATTTGCATTTTTAGAATGACTAATGATGTTGAACACTTTCTCATGTATTTATTTTCCATTTGTATTCCTTTATCTGAGAAGTGCGTGTTCATCTCAGATTCCCATTTGGGGATTGGGTCTTTGAATTTGGAAGGGCTGATGTTTTTTAATGCTTTATATGTTCTAGATAGAAGACCTTTATCCGAGGGACAGTCAGCTAAATTTTTTTCCCAATTTGTGGGTTTTCTTTTTACTCTGCTGGTGATTTCTTTAGATGTACAGAAACTTTTCAGTAGGATGAGATCCCAGTTGTTCATTCTTTAAAGTATTTCATATGCAGTTTGGTTTTTGTTCATGAAGTCTCTGCCTACCCCTATGTCTTCAAGATTTTTACCTACTTGCTCCTCCAATAGATTTAGTGTTTCTGCTTTAATATTGAGATCTGTGATCCATTTTGACTTGAGTTTTGTGCATAGTGATAGACTTGGGTCTATTTTCAGTCTTTGGCAAGTGGCAAGCCAATCTTTCCAGCACCATTTATTAAAGAGGCTATCTTTCTTCCAGTGACCTTGTTTGGCCCCTTTGTTGAAGATTAGATGGCTGAGTATGCTGGTGGTTTTGTCTGCTTCTTCCAGTCTGTTCCATTGATCCTCAGGCCTGTTTTTTAGCCAGTACCAGGTTGATTTTATTAGCATAGCTTTGTAGTATAACTTCAAGTCACGGATTGTGATTCTACTTGACTTGTCTTTGTTGCTCAGAATTGCTTTTGTTATTCTGGGTCTCTTTGGTTCCAGATGAGTTTAAGGCATGTTTGCTCGAGATCTGTGAGGTATGAAGTGGTAGTTTAATGGAAATTGCATTCAATCTGTCCAACAATATTGGTAGTATGGCTATTTTTGACAATGTTGGTTCTCCCTATCCATGAACAAGGAATGTTTTTCCATTTATTGAAATCCTCTTTGATCTCTTTTTTCAGAGTACTGCAGTATTCATTGAATAGATGTTTTACTTCTTTTCTTAGATTGATTCCTAAATATTTCAATTTCTTGGATGTTATTGTGAAAGGTATGGTTTCCTTAATTTCTTTCTCAGTCTGTTGTTTGTGTATAGGAATGCTATTGATTTTTGGATGTTGAGTTTGTATGCAGCTACACTGCTCAATTTGTTGATTAATTCGCAGAGTCTTCTTGTGGAGTTTTTGCGATCTTCCATGTAAAGTATCATGTCATGTGCAAATAGTGATAATTTCATTTCTTCCTTTCCTATTCTTATTCCTTTCATTTCTCTCTCTTGTCTAATTGCTGTGGCTAATGCTTCCAGAACTATGTTGAATAGGAGTGGAGACAGTGGACATCCTTGTCTTATTCCTGATTTTAAAGTAAAACCTTCCAGCTTTTGTCCATTTAGTGTGATGTTGGCTGTTGGTTTTGTCATAGATGGCTTTGATGAGATTTAGGTAAAGACCATCTATTCCTATTTTCTGTAGAGTTCTTTTTTTCTTGTCATGAATGCATGTTGGGCTTTGTTGAAAGCTTTTTCTGCATCTATTGAGATGATCATGTGGTTTTTGTCTTTGGCTGTATTGATATGGTGTATAACATTTATAGATTTGTGAATATTGAACCATCCCTGCATTCCTGGAATGAATGAGACTTGGTCATGGTGTATGATTTTCTTGATGATTTGCTGCATTGTACTTGCTAGTATTTTATTGAGTATCTTTGTATCTATATTCATTAGGGAGATTGGTCTGTAGTTCTCTTTCTTGGTTGAGTCTTTCTCCAGTTTTGGTATCAGTATAATACTTACCTCCAAAAGTGAGTTAGGAAGAATTGCTTCCATTTCAATTGTGTTGAAGAGTTTGTGGAGTGATGGTATTAAATCTTCTCTGAATTTGTTGTAAAATTCTGCTGTGAATCCATCATGACCTGGGCTTTTCTTTGTCTGTAAATTTTTAATCACATTTTCAATCTCATTAGTTAATATTGGATTGTTCAGGGCTTTTATATCTCCTTGATTCAACTGTGGTAATTTGTTCATATCTAGGAATATGTCTTTTTCTTCTGAGCTTTCTATCCTACTAGAGTAAAGATTTTCAAACTAGGTGTTAATGATCTTCTGAATTTCTGTACAATTTGTAGTAATTTCATCCTTTTCATTCCTTACTGCATGAATTTGAGTTCTTTCTTTTTTTGATAAGGTTGGCTAGGGGTTATCAATTTTATTTATTCTTTCAAAGAACCAACTCTTTGATTGATTTATTTTTGGTTTTTTTTTTTTTTAATCTCAATTGCATTAATTTCTGCCCTGATGTTTATAATGTCCATCCTTCTTTGGGCTTTGGGCTTGATGTTTTTTCTTTTTTGAAAGTTTGAGGTGCAGCGTTGGGCTATTTTTTTGTTCTCGTTCTGTTTTCCTTATGTGTGAGTTCATCACTGTAAATTTCCCTCTGAGCACTGCTTTCCCTGAATCCCACAGATTCTAGTAAATTGTATTTACATTTTCGTTTGTTTGTAGATATTTGTAGTTTCTTCTTTAATTTCTTCTGTGACCCAATGGTTGCTCAGGGGGTTGTTATTAAATTTCCCAATGTTTATGAAGTTTTTAGAGTTCCTTTTGTCATTAATTTCCAGCTTCATTTCACTGTGGTCAGATAGTATGCATGGGATAATTTCAATTCTTTTGCATTTTGGAAGGTATGCTCTATGGGCAAGAATGTGGTCTATTTTAGAGAAAGTCAAATGTGCAGCTGTGAAAAATGTGTATTCTGATGTTGTGGGGTGGAACAATCTGTATACATCTCTAAGTCCATTTGTTTGCAGATTTGGTTTAGGTCTGTTACTTCTTTGCTGATTTTTTGTCTAATTGACCTACCTCTTTGTGTCAAAAGAGTGTTGAGGTCCCCTATTATGATAGTGTTATTAATTATTTGGGTTTTCATGTCTGTTGAGATTTGTCTTACGTAGTTTGGTGCTCTGATATTTGGTGCATATATGTTCATTATTGTTATCTCATCCTCTTGCAGTTTTCCTCGATTAGTATGTAGTGACCTTCTTTATCTCTTTAGATTGTTGTTGGTTTGAAGTTTATATTGTCTGCAAGTATAATAGCTACACCTGCTTTTTTCTGGGTTCCTACTGCATGGAGGATGGTTTTCTATTCTTTGACTTTCAGTTTATGGATTTCCTTTTGCGTAAAATGTGTTTTCTGTATACAGCATATCATTGGATTTTGTTTCTTAATCCACTCTGTCAGTCTGTTTGTTTTGAGTGTTTAATTGAGGCCATTTACATTTATGGTTATAAGTGATATGTGTTGGCTTATCATTGTCATGTTTTTTACTTGCTGCCAGTTTCCTACTTTTTCTACCTGTTTAATTGCTTGCTCCGCTTGAGGGTTTCTTTCTATTGTTGTTCTTGAAATTGTGATCATTTTTTTTCTCTGTCTAGAATATCTTTTAGTACTCTTTGTAAGGATGGTTTGGCACTCCTGAAGTTCTTCAGTTGTTCTTTGTCATGGAAATATTTTATTTTTCCATTGAATTTGGGGGATAGTATGGCAGGATACATCATTCTTGGTTGGAAGGTATTTTGTCTCTGGACCTGTAATATTTCACTTGAAGCTATTCTCAATTGGATGGTTTGTGTTGAGAAGTCTGCAGTGATTCTGATGGGCTTTCCCTTCTAGGTGATCTGTTTGTTTTCTCTAGGAGGTTTTACTTTTTATTTTGTTTTATTTTTTGGTACCAGGAATAGAACTCAGGATGTTGTGCTAACCAGGCAAGCACTTCTAGCAGCTTTTAAGTTTCTGTTCTTTTGCTGGAGATCTGGGATCCTGATTATTACATGTCTGGGTGTGCTTTTATTTTGGTTATGACTAGTTGGAGTTCTATATGCCTCATTTACTGTATATCAGATTCTGTTTCTATGCCTGGGAAATTTTATGCTATTATTTCTTCAAATATGCTTTTTATATCATTTGCATTGCCTTCTGCTGTTTCATTGACTCCTATTACTCATACATTATTCCTCTTTGCCTTATCTTGCAGCTTTTGAATCGATTTTTCCTGGTTCATTGTTGATTTTAAGAGATCCTTTCTTTCATGATCACTAGCTGCCATGCTGTGTTCAAAATCTGAAATTCTATCTTCAGTTTCATTCAACCAGTTTTGGTGGCTTTCAATGGAAGTGTTGATTTCCTGGATATCTGTTTGAATCTAGTTCATTTCTATATTTTTCATTTAATGTTTCTGACCATTGTCTATGTTCTATTTTTTTATGTTTCTTCTTTAGATGTGCTGAGAAATTCTTTCATTATTATTGTCATTTCTTTTTTTTTGCCTGAGATATTATTTCTGATCTGATCTCTTCTATGACGTGATGGTGTTGTTTCTTTACTTCCACTGCAACCATTTCAGCAATTTCAGGTATGTGTTTACCAAGTTCTCCTATGCTGATGTTTCCTGGACTTGTTCTGCATGGGGTGGGGTTCTGAGATTGTGTTTTAGTCCTTTGTCCTGTCATGTTTGATACTGGATGCAGAAAGCTCAGTCTCCTTCTTCCCTGGCAGCTCAGCAAAGGTTGCTAGTGTCTCTCATTTTCCTGGTGGTCAGGCTTGTCCCTCAGTGTCTGTTGAAATGCACTAATTAGTCTGGGGTTTTCCGACAGATGGTGAAGTGTATGTAGTTTTCCCTGGTCTCAGATGCAGACTGTGATATCAGCTGATGGCAGACTGTCTGATCTAGCATCCCCTCACAGGTCAGGGCACATATATGACCCAAACTTGGGTTGCACTGGTGGCACAACACCCGTCCAGTGGACCTGTGTTCCCAGGCAGTTCAGGATATAGGCAAAACCCAGACATGAACTGCAGGGTCAACTGTTTGTGGACCACCTGGTTTTGTGTCTCCAGTCAGTTCAGGACACTCACAGGAGCCAGACATTGGCCACACTGACAGCGATCACAGACCACCCCTTTCAGTGACCTCCAGGAGGTCGGGTGCAAGTAAAGCACACTCCCAAACCACAGTGCCAGCAGCTCATGGAGTGCTCGCTCACTTGCTGCAGGGCACATACAGGGAGGGCCCACTTGCAAATCCTGGAGAGAGCAGTTCATGGGCCTTCTGAGTGAAGATCTCCTGTCTGCCCCAGGCACACAATGGGTTGGAGACTCAGACATTCTCTAAAATAGACCACATGCTAGCACTGAGTACATGCATAAGTAAATGCAAAGGAATGAAGTAATCCCATGCATATTATTGAACCATAGTGCAATGAAACTGGCAATAAATGTTAAAAGAAATTGCAAAAGCTGCATAAAAACATGGAAATTAAATAACACCCTCCTGAACAACCAGTAGGTCACAGAAGAAATTAAAGTAGAAATTAAACACTATGTACAGTCAAATGAAAATGCAGATACAAACTCCTGGAATCTGTGGGAGACAATGAAAGCACTCCTCAAAGTAAATTTTTAGCTGTGGATTGCTATATCTGGAAAACAGAATGAACACAAATGAACAATATTCTGTTACATCTCAAACGTCTAGAAAAAAGAAGAGCAAGTTAATCCCAAAGCCCAAAGAAGGGAGAAAATTAAAAAGATCAGAGCAGAAATTAATGCAATTGGAACTGAGAAAATGGTAACAGAATTAATGAATCAAAGAGTTGGTTCTTTGAAAAAATAAATAAAATTGATAAACCCCTAGTCAACCTTATTTAAAAAAGGAAAGAAAAAACTCAAATCCATGCAAGAAGGAATGAAAGGAGTGATATCACTACACACCCTGTAGAAATTCAGAAGATCATCAATACTACAGTGAAAATCTTTACTCTCATAGGATGTAAAACACAGAAGAAATGGACAGATTCCCAGACTGATGTAGTTGGTTCTTTACTTCAGTTCTTACCATTTCAGAGATTTCAGGTTTGTGACTTCCATGTTCTTTCATGTTGCTGTTTCCTGGACTTGTTCTGTGTAGGGTGTTTGGCTGAGAATGCATTTTGCTTCTTTTCTTCGTTTTCAAATCTCCCTAGGTTTTTGAGGATTCAAGTTCCTTCCTAGATGGCTGCAGGGGGCAGAGCCAGAGGACCTGGACACCCAGAGAGCTCACCCAGGCTTCCCGAGTCCAAGGCCCCTCCCCTGGTGGAGGCAAGTGCAGGGACATATGATCCAGGTCCCCAGGCAGCTCACCAAGGCTTCTGGATTCTTAGGCCACTTCCGTGTTAGCAGCAGAGGGCGGGGCTGGGGGATTTGGGACCGTAGGCAGCTCACTAAGGCTTTCAGAGACCAAGGCCCTTCTGGAAGGTGGCAACAGGGGGCAGGGCCAGAGGATCAGAGTTCCCAGGTAGCTCACCGAGGCTTCCCGAGTCCAATGCCCCTCTGGGATGTGGCAACAGCAATGGTTTTAAGATAATATAGAAACTATAACCTCTTAACAATTAATAGCAGAGGAATTCTGGATATTCACTTTGACAATAGTTTTTTTGGATATCACGTCAACATTTTAGACAGAAACATCAAGTAAATAAGTTGGTCTATATCAGTCTAAAAAGCCTCTGTCCAAGAAAAAGATATAAACAGAATTTTTTTTTTAATAATCAGGCTGTATATTTGGCAAAAATATTTTCATAGTATCAAATTTTTCTGTAAGAGTCAATGTCAATATGGTCAGTACATTCTGAACTCTATGAATGTGGTCACAAACTGATTAAGGTCACAAAGTGTTTTAACTCTCCCATAAGTTTCAATGTAAATAAAGTTAATCCATTCTGAAACATATGCATTTTTAGCCACAAAAATATGAAACAAGGTACAGTATAGTATAAAGATGGAGAATGCTAACCTTTCTTGGGGTGACTTATGGTGTGTAAGACAGAAAGGTGAATGAGGAAAAGGTTCTTGTTTGGAGAGAGAGTCCCTGTCCTTAAGAACAATGAGCAGAATTCCTTCAGGGGTTTCTTCTCTTATTTGCCTCTTATTTGCAGGGTCAATTTTAATGAAAAATCTGTCTAATGTCACTTGTTTATTTCCTCCACACCAAAACCCTCCACAAACCACATAATCATTCATCAGATTCAACACTCTGTTCATGACAGTTATGCAGAGGTGGTCCTTCTCAAAGAAATACTGCCACTCATTCCAATTGTCCATCATGGATTTTATGCTAACTTCATTGCTAATGTCCTGTCCGTTTTAAAGCAAAAATCTTTACCCAAATATAGACATTTTGTTCAATAAAGCTGCAGCCATTCTGTTCTCTGCCACTAAACTCAGCTAAATCATATGATTTGTTATCAAATTAAAACTTCTGTAAATGTGGTAAAAACAACTGCTACTACAGCTATGCTCACCACAAGATACCCATTGTTCTGCAGTCTTCAGCTATGCTTATTTTAGTTTTTTTTGTAACTCCCACTTACCACTTTTTGTAACCAGAAAAAGACAAATTGTATATAATCATTACCTCAGACTTTAAGAAGTACTCCTCTGAAGACTGGCAGTATTAATAAAATTTCCTTTCTTCACCTGAGCTCCTCGCTACTGTTGACTCAATTTTTCCATAACAGTCTTCCTCAGTTGATTGCTCCACAATAAGTGCCTTCTGCTGCTCACTCTAGAGTTCAGCAAGTTCTTGTGTCATCAGCTCCTCCTTATGGTCCTCAACAAGCTCTTCTATGTCTGTGCTATCAATGTCCAGACACATATTCTTTCCCATGAAGACAAACTCCTCCACTGCCTGTGTATCAGGCCCTTCAAAGTCATGTTCATTGACACACTGTGGCCACAGTTTCCTCCAGGCTGAGTTTCATGTCCAGTACATGACATCTTCCCAGGCTTGTCAATGAGGCTGATGCAGTGTAGGACATTGAAATGTTTCTTCTAGACCTCTTTCAGATGTAAGGATGTCTCTTGAGTGATATTAAGATATCCAGTGAAGAGTGCCTTTCTGTACAGCTTCTTGATGTTGTAGATCACTTGATGGTTCATGGGCTGCAGTAAATGTGTCGTGCTGTGAGAGGAGAAACTTGACCTTTATGAAATCATACTCAGCATCCACATCATTCACCAATGTTGGAGGGTGTGTTGGAACATTGCCCATCAGAAGAAGGCACCTTTTGAGGAGTTGGTTGTCAGAAAGATATTTCTTAATAGTAGTTACAAACATCTTGTGCAGCAATTCCATGAAACCCAAGCTTTCTCATAGGCCCTCCACATGAGAGGAAGTCCCTATTCACATTCCTTTCATTTAATGCATAAAGGATCTGAGAATAGTACCAAATAGTGGTTTAATCTTCAGATTGCTGCTTATATTCACACACAGAAAAAGGGTAAATCTGTGCATGTAATTTCTCCTTTGAAGGTAATCAATCATGAATTGAATACTCTGAAACATGAGCCAAAATAAACCTATACTCCTTCAAGCTATGGGTGTTTATTATTTTGTCCCAAGTATATGAAAGTGACAAAGACAAATATATAACCAAAAATATATACACACATCAGAAAAAGAAAAATAATAACAGAAGATATTATCCTTTTATAGGGGACCGTACAGGATGTCATATATCACTGAAAGCCCATTACACTTCTGGCCCTTTGAGAAGTAATTGAAAAGGCATGTGCAGTAATCTCAATGAACTGAGGTTATCCAGGCAGTAGTTTGCCATACTAACAAATGTCTCAGATATGTGCACTGCTAGCAATCTGAGGGCCATAGTTGGATTTAGACTAGGACTTCAGCTGAATTTTAATGAATCCTTCATTTCTGTCAATATCCTCCAACCAAAGAACAGTAATTTTAAAGTAAAACCAAAACTGTAAGTGAATCATTTGTGTTTGTTTCTAGATGCTATAAAGGAGAATAGAAGCTCTTTCCATAAATTGCCTGTTATGAATAATATTCCTATTCAATAAATTTTGGATTTTTTTGTTTTTCACCACTGTGGTTCAAACCAAGCACCTTACACATGCCAGACAAGTGCTTTACCACTGAGAAACACCATTAGCCCTGTTTAAGTAACTTTGAACCCACTCAATCTTGGAAACTATTTTCCAACAAATGAGCTACAGGCTGGGATGCATGAACACATGGTGACCAAAGTTCCCTTACTCTGAAATGAAGGGAGATAAAATTAATAATGGCTGAACTGATTTCGGGACATTGCAGTTACAGAGAGTATGAATATACTGACTAAAGTTTAATAATGAGACAAAATAATAAGAAGAAAACCACTCTGAATGGAAGATGAAGTGGCCTTTTCACTGCCTAGTGAGCTGAACAGAAAGTGTCAGTGGTGTTTAAAGCTCCTGTATTTACACAGCACAGGCAGACTGCCAGGTTTCAGTGGGAATATATGTGTGACATTATCAGATCGAATGTTTAAGACACATCATTGTACAGCCCATAAAGAAGTGTAAGCTTCCACAAATATAACTGAAAGGAATAAAGGTAGCCCCCACACCCACACACAAGGAAATTTTTTGATTTTCAGCTGTAACAGTCATGTGTCATTGTTTAGTACCTCACCAGAAAGGATTTCACAAAAGCCAAACGGTAAATATTTTTGGCTTTGTGGGTTGCACAATCTCTGTTACAGCTCCTCAACTTTGCCATTATAGCTCCAAGGTAGCCATGGACAGTACCCAAAAATGTGTTTGTGACTACCTCCCAATAAAACTTTATTTATGGACACTAAAACTTATGCTTCATATCATTTTCATCCCTCAGCTCAATAGTCTCCCAATTGTTCACACTGCCATATCCCCTACATGTAGCTATCACTTCCATTTGTTTGCAGTTAGGCCCTGATCATGTCCTTTTCTTTGCTTGGAAACTTTCACTGATTCTTCATTGTGAACCAGTTATTCAATAAACTCTTTTATTGGATCTCAAAGTCCTCCTTAGTATTATTTCCCTGTACTTTTAAAATACTATTTGCTCCCTAAAGTCTTAAAGATGCACTGTTTTTCAAACAAACTGGATTATTGCTGTTCTTCAAATGCATTAGAATTTTTTATCTCTGTACCTTTGCGTGAATCAGTTCATCTTCCCTGAACCACCTTCTCTCTCCTCACAGTTAAAATTCCACTCATCTTTCTGTCAAGGATCTGTATATACTCCACCTCATTCATAAAACCCCTTTCATTCCTTTTACTTGTTTGATGAAAATTTTTCAACTTTTGAAATACCAGAGCATTAAAATATGTACATTCTATTCAGTATTTTACTTCTGTCTACTTATGTTTTTCTCCTATGCCCCTTCCCTCACTGTACTGCAAGTATATGATTTATATATGATTGGAACTCAGTAGTTTCATTGAATCAAATTGAATTGTGTACTGCTGTCATGCAGTTAAGATTCATATATGTATGTCTCTGGAAATATTTTGTTTTCATTTCATGATTACAGAGGAAGATTCAAATACAAAATATTCAAAAAATCTTTGCATATAGTAAGGGTACTTTTACTTGTAAAAATGAAGTAAGTGCTTGCCTATTTTGTTGCAATCATTCCAAATTTAGTGGGCACGTTTGGAGTGAATTTAACTTCAAAGGTAAATATTTACCTTTTGAAGTGTATTATTCTGAATTCGTTGTGCTTTGGGAGAGTCTTCACCAAATAAGGTAGCCTGTATCTTCCCAGCATGTCCTATCTCCTTATCATTTTCTTGCAACACTAGATGTTTCAGATAAACTACCCTAATCTTTGATCAAGATAAAGCTATCAATCTGTAAAGATAATTCAGCTTCAGCTCAAAGCCATGACATTCTTTGTAGAAAAACATTTAAGTCACATCTTTAGGCAATCACCTGGGTGCTATGAGAGAATGTATTTTCATGAGTTTTCATGGATATGGAACTAAAGGATTCTAAAAGGCACTTGTGCATAGATTTTTATTTTGTTTTCTTTGGAAATTTATGATTACCAAAAATTTCATAGTTACTCACTCTACATACACAAAAATGTACTAATGAAACCATTCAAACAGGTACAATTAAAGCCTATTACTGATGATATAACTTTGGCCAAATTACTTCACTTCATTTGTGAAATGGATATTAAACATAAGTTCCTTTTCTGATTTGGTCTTTTATTTTGGGAGGTCTAATTAATTTAAAAAAGGCAAATGAAATGAATATACACACTTCACAGAAGCATAAATCTTCAATAAGTACATAAAGAAATGCTCAGCATCACTGGTCATTAGAGAAATGCAAAGTAAAGTAACAGTAAGATTTCATCTTACCAAAGAAAAACTGGCTATCATTAAGAAATCAGATAATAACAATTGCTAGCAAGGCTGTGAGGTTAAAAAGAAAGCCTGTCTACATTGTTGGTGAGAATGTAAACTAGTACAACCACTATGGGAATCAGTTTGGAGATTCCTCAAAAACACTAAAATTAAAAATTGCTTTTGACCCAATTCTTCCCCTCCTAGGTATCTCTAAGGAGGTTCATAGAAAAAAAATTTATAATAGCTAAATCTTTGACATGACATATATCTTTCAATAGAGTAATGCATGAAGAAAATGTGTTTACACACAGTAGAGTACTACACTGCCATAAAGATAAATGAGCCATTGTTAGGAAAGTGGGTGTATGTTGAGAATATTATGATCTGTGAACAGTTTGTTTTAGGCCATTTTTGTTGTCTTCTGATTTTTCACTTATTCTAATTATTTGTAGGTTAGTTTTCTTTGCACCATCTAGCAGTAGTTGTATTTTTTTTTTTATGATTTCTTGTAATTTTGAATAGTTGGTCTTTGAAGGCATCATTTTTTTCTCATTCTGAAAATGTGTCTTCACACTGCTTATTTCTGTTTCTTTCAATATGATTTTTAATCTCCTGAATTCTGATGGAAACCTTTTCATGAACTCTAATTCTTTGGCAACTGGTCATTCACATTTTGTATTATTTTGTTTAGATTATCTTGTTTTTTTTCATTAGTGTCTTTGGAAGCTCTCGCATCTTTTTCTTGGCTTTTACTTCCATTATCTCTTTAATTATATCATCTCTCATCTTGCTGAGTACTGCTTTAAGTTTTTTTGACTTCCTCTATAATCATTTCAACCAATTCAGATGTGTGTTTTATGCTATTCTGCCTCTTGGATCTCCCTGGATTACCTTTAGGGGAGTTTGGAGTTTGTGGTGGAGTCTTGTTACCTTGTATTCTCATGTTTCTGTTGTGTTTTTGTTTGTTTGCTCTGTGCTGAGGTTTATGGAAGCTTATAGTCCAAAGATAGTTGCTAGTATACAGATCTCTTAAGTTTATTTTCATCTATGTATTTTGGGAATGACTAACTATAACCCTTTGCCATCACCACCACGTGTTTCACCCACCTTTGTTAATTTAGCAGGGAAGAATGCGGTGGAGCTAGACCAGCAACCAATTCCTATGGAAATGTACTCTAGTACTGTTAATGTAACAAAGGTAATCTATGTATAAGTCTACAGGGAAATAGGGACAACTATGTGACCTTATTAATATCAAAGAATCAGTTAATGTTTAATTGTTTGATCAATCTTATATGCCTATATTTATCTGAGTAAACAATTTGAAGATATTAATATGTAATACAACAACCATTGTTAATTTCCTATCACTTTGTCTGAAATTCTGTGTTTCTTGTTGCTTTTGTGTTATTTTGCTTTTTCATTTTTTGGGCTTTATTCCGGTACTGGGAATTGAACTCACAACCTTGTGCTTGCCAGGCAGGCGCTGTGCCACTGAGCTAAATCCCCAGCCCTACTTTGTAAATGTCAGTGTGCTTGTTAAGGTTTTCATTCTTTTATATTTAAAATAAAAAAATCAAAGAAATTAGCTACACTAGTATTATACAAGACATGTTAGATATTAACCTATTATAAGAACAAATTGTGTACCACCCTTAATCCTAGAGAAGAAATCCATAATTATGGTGCAAACATGAAGACAACCCAGGTATTGACTTACAGCTAATATGTACTAAATGCAGCATCTAAATGTCCACTAACGTTAGAAAAGAATTTACAGGTAATTTTACAGAGTTAATTATCAAAAAGCTAGCAAAGATTCATGCTTGTGCTATTAAAGATATACAGCTTAGAAGGGGGAGAATGCAAGAGGAAAACCATGAAACCTTAAATTTTATGAAATGAGAGAGGAGAACAGTGGTACAATGGATCTTATTGTGAAGTGGAAGGATGTTTATAGATTTACATTGCAGATTTCCTGATATATAACCATTTGAATACTTGAACTGCTCCACAGCTGTTATGTTCATTGACAACAAAAGTGTACATAGCATACTCTCACGTACATCCTTCTGAAAAATATATTACACAAAGCCAGCATTGTTGGCTTGTCAACATCTGCAATCTCTGATCTAGATTATGTACCAGGGTGATTGATTAATTCTAAAAATTGTTTCTCAATACCCTCTGCTGTTTCCTCAGTTCATCTAGTTATGATGCTAGCTGAAAGGGAAGTACAAACCACCTTTTGAACTGCAGCTTGTCCTAAACTTTCATTACAAGTGCTCTTAGCAGGAGGCAGAATTAATGCTTCTGATTACTGCTGATTACTACTGATAGTAAACGGCTCCTTAGCTTTAGCAATGTGATTAGCAACTAAGAATGATACTCTCAGTACAGACATATTGATTGAAATGGTGATTTTCAGTAATTGTTTCTGTTCTTTATGTTCACCTTTGCTTTCTTTTGAAAAACTGCAAGGGCTGGTCTTTTAATGTAGGGTCCTTTGTAAAGTAGTTTGGAAGGTTTCATGGCTTTATTGGATAGCCAGCCACCATATATTACACAAAGCACAGTTGAAGAATGTGAATCACCTGTTACAAAATGAACCCATAATTTGAGTAAAACTGTTGATAATTTTACCAGGTTATTTTTTGTTCATAGTCTTGAGTGTTTCTGGTCTTAAAGCTCTCCAGTAGCATTTGGTTTTTTACTAATGTTGCCTAAGGTAATGTGAACTTTTCAAAAGTATGACTGAAGGGAAAAGAAAAAAAATGATGATAAAAAAGGAAAAATGGAACAAAGCTATTGTAAATAAGGAGGGGATGGAGGACTGAACAGAGGATAGGGAAATGGGAGAAAAAAACCAAGTTGTGTGATGTACAGATACAAATTACTTGTGATGAATGTGATCATTATGTATACTGAAAAGGTAACAATAAATGTAACTTAAAAAACTGTGACTGAGACAAGTGCACAGTGTGAGAAATAGACACAGATGGAAGTGGCAAATAAAATAATAAGCAGGTAATGTGCAGACTTAATGTCAGATTCTGACTTAAAGCCTGCCACAAGATGTAGCTGTACAGCTGGGAGTGGTGGCACATGCCTGTAATCCAGCACTCAGAAGGCTGAGGAAGGATTACTATGAGTTCAAGGCCAGCCTGGGCTATATCTTGAGTTCAAGATCAGCCTGAACTACACAGTGAGACCTGTATTTTATTTATTTATTTTAAAAGTAAAAGAACAAAACATATTAAGAAACAGACAACCATTTACAAAGTAGCACAAGAATAGTACAAGCAATACTGAATTACAGACAAGGTGACAAGGAATTATCAATTATTGTTATATTACATATTGATAACTTCAAAGTGGTTACTCAGGAAAACAAATATAGACACACAAGATTGATCAAAATAATTACTCATTAACTGTTCCTTTCAATAAAGTGATAGAAGTCAGTAGTACAACTATGTTAGCTATCTTGGATATACATATACATAATTTTCCCCTTGTTTCTTTCCTCTTTTCCCTCATCACAGTTGCTCTTTAGTTTTGAACAGTTTCCTTTCATTTCACCATGTTTATCATACCTGCTAATTTTTATTCACTCTTTTAGGTTCTTACACTAGTGAGACAATACATTGCTTACACGTGCAGGTCTGATTTATTTCATTTATGAGTATGGTCTCTTGTTGTGACCATTTACCTATAAAAGCCTCGAGTTTAAATATTTAGGAATCAATCTAACAAAAGAAGTAAAAGATTTATTCAATGAAAACTGCAGTACTCTTAAAAAAAAGATCGAAGAGGACTTTAGGAAATGGAAAAATATTCCTTGCTCATGGAGACCCTGTATTTTAAAAAAAGGATGCAGCTGTAGAGTTGAAACACAGTGACTCTCTTGCCCTTATAAAGCCTACCACCATGTGCAACTTAATTGTTACTTTTCACTCACAGGGTTTTAATATGAGTCTACAAGCAATTGACTTATGGTTTCTGTGCAGCCAAATTTTGCTGTGAATTTTAATCTGTATTTGCAGCCACTTCCCAGAACTTGCATCACTACCTGAGTTCCACCCCAAGTCATCAGGCATTAGATTCTGGGGAGGAGCAACCAACCTAGATTACTTGTATGAGTACTCTTTTACTAGTCTATCACCACCAGTAAAATAGAAATTACCTGAGGGTATGATACAGCTGTGTAGTCATAAAACAAATACACACTAAATGTCTTTGTGTCTCAAACACTGGGAGAAGTCAGTTAGGGTTCATTTGAGCCCGTACTTCCCTGAATCTTATTCTCCAACCATTCCAAAGGTCCTACAACTGCATACAAGGCCCTACATGTTGACGACTACTCAATTTCTCTGACTTGGTTCCCACTACACATTTTTCTGTTCCTTTTGTTTTACTGACACCGAACTTTTTGCCCTTTCTTAAAGAATTCATACATGACCTAGCACTATGACTTATGTACTAGTTATTCTCTTACCTGGAATGTGTTTTATCACTCTTATGTCACTTTGTCAACCAAATCCTGTAATACATTTTTGTTGCTAGAACTCGTATGAGAATGTCAAAATAGAAATAAACAGTAAAATAAAAAATAGATAGGAGGTTTTCATGAACAAATATGTGTCATGAATTTAATAAGCTAGAATAAATGAACAAATTCTTAGAAACACAAACCTCACCAAAACTGAATTGTAAGAGTAATTCAAAGCCTGACCAGGCCAATAACAACTAATAAGATAGAATCAGAAACAGAAAGTGTCTCACTAAAGAAAAACTCCAGACCAGCTGAATCCTATCAAGTATTTTAAAAAGAATTAATACCAATTCTTAAGTTGTCCCATAAACAAAGGAGAAAGAATTCTTCCAAATATATACTCTGAGTTCAGTTTTACCTTGACATGAAAACCAAATAATAACACAACAGAAAAGGAAAACTACAGGTCAATACCCTTGATGAATGTAGACACAAAAATCATCAACAAAATAGTAGCAAACTAAATCCAGTAGCACGTTGAAAAGATTATTCAACAACATCAACCGAGATTCATGCCAGGGATGTAAAGATGTTTCAATATATGGAAATAAAAAATGTAATATACATATCAACAGAATGGACAAAGACCATATGGTTATCTTAACTGATGCAGAATAATCATTTCATAAATTTCAACGTCTCTTCATGATAAAAACCCAGGAAAATTAGCCATATAAGAAATGTATTTCAACACAATAAAGGCTATTTATAATAAGACAACAATTAATATTAAATTGAGTAGTTAAAAGTTGAAAGCTTTCTCTCTAAGGTCTGGAACAAGACAAGGATACCCAGTTGCACTAATTTTGTTCAAAATACTACAGGAGATATTAAGCAAATAATCAGATAAGTGAAATAAATAAAGGTCATGCAAATTATCACTGTTTCCAGAAGACATTATCTTATATGTAGAAACACAAATAATGCTCCTCAAAACATATTAGTACTAATAAATGACTTCAGCAAAGTCATAGGATACAAAATCAACATACAAAAACAGTACTATTGAATATGTTAATAGCATATTTTATGAAAAGAAATCAAGAAAGCAATTTATAATAGCACCAAAAAATCACTTATAAAACATTTATCAAAGACATTGAAAGTGACAAAACAGTGAAAAGTTATCTTGCATTTATGGATTGGAAAAATAATATTGTTAAGATGTCCATATAACCTAGTGATTTAGAGACAACACATTCCTTATCTAAATACCAATAATATTCTTCAAATAACTAAAAAAAATTTCCAAAATTAGACAGAACCACAAAAAACCCTGAATGGCCAAGGTATTATTCATCAAAAAAAAACAAAAAACAAAAAAAAAAAAAAACAAAAAAAAAAACAAAGCATGAGACATTTTAACTGACTTTATTTATTTATTTTGTACTGATTGTAAATTGTGCTTTAATTTTTGCAATCAGATATGATGCAGTGAGAAAACAGGTACTAACTTTTTCTGCATCCAGAAAATAAGAAGCACATTTATACAGATTTAGCATGACAGTTTATTGCTTTAAAAAAAGAAAAGAAAAATTTGAATTTAATTCAGGCTACTTGACCTTCAGTGTAAAAACTTGGAGGTATAAATAAAGATATTATATATAGTATATTATTAATGTACATTTCCAAAATTACACAGCGCAGAATTTTAAGTAAATGGTCAGCTTTTACTGTTAAGCATAACCCACATCTGAAACTTAAATAAAAATTTGCAATATCTAAACCCACTGAGAATTCTGTTCATAAATACAAGTTATAGAAATCTGATTTAAATATATATACATATATATATATATAAATTGTCAAGACCTTACATTTTGTAAACTTGCTTATTTTGCTATAGTAACTTTCTTTTAAAAACCATAGAAAGAATACTTCAAAGCACATTCAAATTCTATGACAAGTGCCATCACCTTGTGCCTTCAAACCATAATTTATAGAGAGCAAAGCATCACACTGGGTATTTTGGGAATGAAAAGTACTAAGATTGAAGAGGCTGTGATGCAGATATTATGTCATAATAAGGTAACAAGATAGTAGAGTTCCATAGTGTATTTAGAAGGAAATGGGGCACAGAAATAAGTGGAGGTTAATGCTAACTTAAGAAGACCCATGGAACATATGTGAAGGGAGCTAAGACCTAGCGTATTTTTAAAAATCCCTATCATAAGCCTAATGCAGACCTCACTTCTAAAACTCTTAAGACAACAAATATTGAGGTGTGTTTGGCCCCCAGATGAACAAATCCTGCCCTCCCCTCATTCTGTTATCTTAACTGACCAACCTGGTTTGTGCATTAAAGTGGAATGGAGAAGAGCAAAATGATTGTATGTACAATAGCTTCAAATTCTGCTATTGCCATCCAGTAGGTATTTCTAAATATCTAACATTCACATTGGGATCTATTATGAAGAGCAAATGTATATAAAAGGCAAACATTCAACCTGAAAGTTTCTAATGTAAGGGGTTTTCCCTATTCTTTTGTGGGACTTGACAAGAATTCCACTGAGAATGAAAAAACTGGTCCTTACAAAGTATATTTTCTTATATTAAAATTATATATATATAAGGTAGCAGATCTAAGATGACCAGGCATCACTGAGTTCTTTCTATGGCTTCTTAGATTACTGAGTATCCCATGAGAATCATCACTTCTGGCACTGATGTTTACCTGCTTTCCCATGAAAGCCACATTTACAAGAGCACTATCCCAGCAGTCTGTGAAGGACCAGAGCAGGTGAGGAAAACAGGTAGCTGGGAAGCAGCTGAGGAACTACACTAGACAAGCATGCTCTCAGGGTCTCCAAAGCCTTGGGGGCAAGTGGAAGGCAGCAAAGCAAGGTGTTCAAACACTGGGAAACTCCAGAGGCCAAGAAGCTCCTCTGGGCAGACCAAGAGATTCCCTAAGTTTCACCAGCAGATTCAGCCACAAGACATTGTGACTATGTGCTCCAAGGCAGGCCACACAGAGGGGCAGTGCTGAGGAAAGACCTGAAGCTATCAGTACAGAGAGGAGTGAATGACAGCTGACCCAGCATTCCAAACATGTGACAGAGCCCACGAAGGAGGGAGGAGGGGTTGAGTGTTAAGATGTGTGGCAAAAATAGAACTTTCCAGCTTTCCTATAGACAAGGGGAGCAAGAAAGGAAAAATGCTAAGGTTTAAGTAAATGTCATCTTAGTACCTCTTTTTCAGTTTTTCAATGCATACAAACACTACATAAAGCTGACCTTGTTCCTAACTGAGATGGGTCATCAACTTACTATTCCCAATGGTGGGATGAAATGTCTTGGTACAGGAAGGGCCAGAAGAAAGTAGCAAGTCCAAAATATGAAACTGTAGCTTTTTCTAGTAGTAAACTGGCCACTGCAGTTTTTCTCTAATACTTTAGCATCAGAAAATGGCCACAGTCCTATGCTGGGCCAAGTAGGAATTCCTTCCAACTAATAATACTAGAGATATGATTTTAATTGCACAGTCTTTCAGAACCATGAAAAAAGTGAGAACCAGCTCTTTTCTTTGAGGCCCAAGTTTTCTCCAACAGAGGCTGGAACCCTGCCCACATTAGGAAGACATTAGTCCAGCCTCTCACAGGACTCTTCACAGTCACTGAACACACAAGTCACATGTCGCCTAGGTCCACAAACTCATCTTTTTGTTTGGCCAGATCTTCCTTATCTCCCAAAGCTTTCCAGCTACTGGTGGGAAAGACAGGCTTGGATGAGTGCCACCGGAGCAAAGCAAAAGGAAATGGCAAGAACAGGCTAGCAGAGTTCCTCAGCAAGCAGGGCTCCTCTGCCTGTAGGGATGCTGGGCTGTGGTACCATTTATTGATTTTCTCTTCTAAGCTCTGGACTTCCTCATCATTTCAAAGTGTTTGCTCATAATGGCCACTCTGACATCACCTTCGATTTGGGCTGCCAGAATCCAATGCAAGTACCTCTGTGCCTAAACTTTGATTTCTGGCCCCTCTATATAAAGCAACAACAAACCATAATAGTCAGTAGGCCTGCTGTGCCAACTGTCATAGAACTGCCGGAAATTGTCGTGCAGTTCATCGGAAATGTTAATAAGTTTGCCAATTCTCTTGCCCAGAAGGTTTTTCATGAAATGATCTATCTCTTCCCCCCAAAAAATCTTCTTTTGGGAAATGACTTAGACTGGGTGAGTGGCAAAGAAAGTTGTCCTTGATGAAGGGTGGATAAGGAGCAGCATTCCATGCAGAATGACTGTGACAGCAGCACCCTGAGTGACATTCAGGAAAGGGCGATGTCCCATCAGGCCAAGGCTGATTTGTTTGAAATGTGTGCCTTTCTGCTGGCCTTTGTCCACTTTTGGCTTTTCTGCACAGAGAAGGTTTTTGAGCAATGTTTAACTAGATAAATATGTTTAACCAGATTTAAATACTGTACAATATATACATCTACCAAAACATTACCTGAAAGCCAATAAATATGTATATTTTTATGTTTTATGAGTCAGTTTAAGAGAAATTTTAAAGATCTTGCCAAAATTTTCATCTGAATTGTCTAGAGTGTATAATTCAATATAAAGAGAACTGACATATTACTAATACCGAGCCTTCTAATATATCAGTAGGGTATATCTCCATTTTTCAATTTTCTTTATTTTTTCCCACAACTGTGTATAATTTTCAGTATGCAAATGTTTCTCAAGTTTTTCAATATGCAAATCTTGTACAAAATACTACTAGTTTGTAATATTTTTGAAGCTACTGTAATTTGGATTTTAATTTAAATAGTATATAGCAGTATAATTAATTTTTTATATTGGTCTTGTATCCTACAGTCTTGTGAAATTCATGTCATGATTCAAATTATGGTATTTTTATATATTTCATTGCAATTTCTGTATGCCTACATTTATGCCACTGTGAAGGAAAACAGTTATATTTTTTCTTTCTAAATCTAGGTGAGTGGTGAAGGGGCTTTTATCTGTTTATCCTGTCTTTTGCACTGACTACTACAGTACAATGTCCAGTACAATGTTGGTTAGATGTGGCAAGAGTGTACAACATTGTTTTAAAGTATTTAATCTTTCTCCATTGTTATGCTGGCTATATTTTTCACAGATGCCCTTTATTTGCAATTTTTGGTAGTTTCAGATACATGAATGTATTTAGATAAGAAACAAAAGTCTATCTCCCTGCTCCTTAGTACTATTCCTCATCTGCATTTACAAAACAGTCTTCTGGAAGGTTTTCTTGTCTCCCATATTAGCCTCCTCTGATTCAACCTCTGTTCAAGTGATTTTTTACAAATGTAAATTATAATATACCCTTAGTTAAAATTTTTGATTCTCTGCCTCATGGCTTACATCTCTTTTACATGACATCCAAATCCTTTCCAACATGGTCCCTACCTCCCTTTTCCTCCTCATTTCTTCCATTTCCCACTCAACATTATAGGTTAAAATAACCTCAAATTTCAAATATTACATGAAAACATAATATCCCCCCCAAAATCTTTGATACTAATTATACTTATCCACTCGCCTTATCTACCTAATTAAAGTCTTATTTGGTGAGAGTCTCCAACCTCCATGTGCCTGGTGCAGAGAGGACATCCTCATCAGAAGGCCCAGCATATCTAAAGAAGAAATACATAAAAAATAGATGAACATAGGCAATGGATGGAAACATTAAATAAACAATATAGGAATGAACTAGAATGCATGAAACAGAGTCAAAGAGATATCCAGGAAATCAAAGTTTCCATTGAAAGTTGGCAAAACTCCTTGAATGCAGCCAAAGATAGAATTTCAGATTTTGAATACAGCATGGCAACTAGTGATTGTGAAACAAAGGATCTCTTAAAATCAGCAAGGAACCAGGAAAAATCAATTCAACAGCTGCAAGACAAGGCAAAGAGGAATAATGTTCAACTAATAGGAGTCAATGAAACAGCAGGAGGCAACATAAGCGACATAAAATGTATATTGCAGAAATAATAGCAGAAAATTTCCCAAAAGTGGAAACAGAATCTGATATAAAGGTAAATGAGGCATATAGAACTGCAACTAGTCATAACCAAAATAAAACTACACCCAGACATATAATAATCAAGATCCGAGATCACCAGCAAATGAACAGATTATTAAAAGCTGCTAGAGAAAAGAAACAGAACACCTATAGAGGAAAGCCCATCAGAATCACAGCACATTTCTCAGTACAAACCATCCAAATGAGAAGAGCTTAGAGCAAAGTATTAAAGGTCCTGAGACAAAACAGCTTCTAACCAAGACTGATGTATCCTGGCAAACTATCCTTCAAATTCAACAGAGAAATAAAATGTTTCCACAACAAAGAACAACAAGAACTTCATGAATGCCAAACCATCCTTACAAAGAGTACTAAAAGATATACGACACAGAGAAAAAAATGACCACAATTTCCAAAACAACAGTAGAAAGAAACCTGCAAACAAAGCAAGCAATTAAACAGGTAGAAAAAGTAGGAAACCAACAGCAAGTAAATAACATGATGATGATTAGCCAACACATATCACTTATAACCATAAATGTAAATGGCCTCAATTCACCAGTCAAAGGAAACAGACTGGTGCAATGGTTTAAGAAACAAAATCCAACGATATGCTGTATACAGGAAACACATTTTACTCAAAAGGAAATCCATAAACTGAAAGTCAAAGGATGGAAAACAATCCTCTATGCAACAGGAACCCAGAAAAAAGCAGGTGTAGCTATTATGTTTGCAGAAAATTTAAACTTCATACCGAGAACTGATATGATAGGGCCGAGATCCACACAGAACCAGACCAGACCTTCTGGCATGAGAGAAGTCTTTATTGCAGGGAGCGGCACAGCAGGATGCCCAGTGGACTAGGACAGTGGCCAGCTGAGCAAAGCATGGGGTTTTTAAGCTTTTGGGGAGGGTGTCTTTGGGCCAGAACATTTTTCAGGAGGGGGTGTCCATGGGCCAGAGCAACTCGAGCAGGGTGGGTTGTTCGTGGGTCAGAACAGCCTGAGCAGGGGTAGTCCGTGGGCTAGAACAGCCCAAGCAGGGGGGTACTCATTCATCAGAGTTGAACATCTGGTTCTGCCAAGGAGGATGAGGGGGAGGTTGGCTTTTGTCGAGGGGAACTGGAGGGGAACAGGTGAAGAGGAAGGAGTTTTTATTAATTCCTTAATAAAAGAGCTTAAATCTCCCACAGGTGGGGGGGCTGCCTTGTGACTTATCAAGAACAATCAAAAGAGATAAAGAAGGTCACTACATACTTGTTAGGGGAAAACTGCAAGAGGATGAGATAACAATCCTAAACATGTATGCACCAAATATCAGAGCACCAAACTATGTAAGACAAATGCTAACAGACAAGAAAACCCAAATAATTAAGAACACTATTGTAATAGGGGACCTCAACACCCCTTTGACACAAAGTGATGGGTCAACTAGACAAAAAATGAGCAATGAAATAACAGAACTGAACTAAATCTGTGAAAAAATGGACTTAGTAGATGTATACAGAGTGTTCCACCCCACAACATCAGAATACACATTTTTCTCACCTGCACATGGGACTTTCAATAGACCACATTCTAGCCCATAGAGCATACCTAGCAAAATGCAAAAGAATTGAAATTATCCCATGCATATTATCTGACCACAGTGCAATGATATTGGAAATTAATGCAAAAGGAACTCCAAACACTCCATAAACAATGGGAAATTAAATAACAACCTCCTGAACAACCAATGGGTCACAGAAGAAATTTAAGAAGAAATTAAGGGGCTGGACTGAACCCCAGACATCTTCAGGAAGCCCAGTGAGTCTGGGCTCTGCTTCCCTGACCAGTGTGCAAGGCAGGCGAAACCTCAGGCACCCTCTGGGGCCTCAGTGGCTACTTGCGACACCCATACTGTGTTGCCCCAGGCTGGGCAAAACCCTGGACATCTTCAGGAAGCCTGGTGAGTCTGGTCTCTGCCTCCCTGACCAGTGTGCAAGGCAGGCAAAACCTTGGGCACCCATTGGGACCTTGGGTACCTTTGGGTCCTCGGTGGCTACTTGCCACTCCCATAGTGTGTCAACCCGGGCTGAGCTGAACCCTGGACATCTTTGGAAAGACTGGTGAGTCTGGGCTCTGCATCCCTGACAGGGTGCAGGGCAGGTGAAACCTTGGGCACCCTCTGGGACTTTGGTGGCTACCTGCCACACTCATACCGTGTTGCTCCAGGCTGGACAAAACCCCGGACATCTTCAGGAAGTCTGGTGAGTCTGGGTTTTACCTCCCTGACCAGCGTGCAAGCAGGCAAAACGTTGGGCACCCTTTGGGCCTTCAGGCACACTTTGGGGCCTTGGTGGCTGCCCGCCACACCCATAGTGTGCTGGTCCGGGCTGGGCTGACCACTGGACATCTTTGGGAAGCCCAGTGAGTCAGAACTGCCTCCCTGACCAGTGTGCAAAGTAGGCAAAACCTTGGGCACCCTCTGGGGCCTTGGTGGCTATCCACCACACTGATAGTGTGCTAACCCAGGCAAGATCAAACCCTGTACATCTTTAAGAAGCCTGGTGAGTCTGGGCTTTTTCTCCCTGACCAGCGTGCAAGGCAGGCAAAACCTTGGGCACCCTTTGGGGCCTTGGTGGCTACCTGCCACACCCATAGTGTGTCTGCCTGGGCTGGGATGAACCCCAGATATCTTCGGGAAGCCTGGTGAGTCTGAGCTCTGCCTCCCTGACCAGCGTGCAAGGCAGGTGACACCGCAGGCACCCTCTGGGGCCTAGGAGGCTCCCCACCACACCTATAGTGTGTCTTCCGGGGCTGGGCTGAATGTGACATGTTTAGGAACCCAGTGAGCTACTCTGGGGCCTCCCTCACTAGGGTGTGAGGCACGTGGATCCCTGGAGAACTTCTGGGGCCTTGGTGGTCACAGCCAGAACTACTCACACTCCCCTGCTAGCTCAGCTGAAACCTGAACATAGTCAGCAGTCTTGGGTAGCTCACCCACACCCCTCCCCTTCCAGTGTGGGAAGCAGGCTCTGTCCTGGCCAGTGTCTGAAGCCTCAGTGAACTTGACCTACATGCCGTCCTACTTTTGTGGATGCTGGACCAAAACCCAGACAGTCTCAGGAATGCCAGCAAGCCTCTCCCGCCCTTCCCACCCACTCCTGGGAGCCAAGTGAATGCAAGAAAGGTCGGGAGCATCTGGGACACCACCTTGCCACAACTCACCAGCACAGGAGCTACACTGAGCACTGTGGATCTTCAGACTCTCTCCCTGCAACTCCCACACAAGCAGAAGAGTGAGGCTGCACTCCAGGAAGCCTCTGGATCTTCAAAAATGACAAAATGAAGGAGCAAAATGCAATCTCACACCTTCATACCACTCAAAACAAGTCCAGGAGACAACAACACAAAAGAGCCTGGAAGTCCTACACCTGTATTTTCTCAAATGATAGCAACTGAAGTAAAGAAACAATTCCAACAGGCCATAGAAGACATCAGATCAGAAATGATGTCTCAGGGGAAAAAAGCAATGCCAACAATCATGAAAGAAATGTTTAGCATATCCAAAGATGACACTGACAATAAAATACAAGAGCATAGACAACTCATGGAAACCTACAGTGAACAATATAGAAAAGAACTAGAAGGTATGGAACAGATTCAAACAGATATCAAGGGAATTAAAAATTCAATTGAAAGCTGGCAAGACTGCCTGAATGAAGCTGAAGATTGAACAATCAAAAGAGATAAAGAAGATCACTACATACTTGTGAGGGAGAAGCTTCACAAGGAAGAGATAACAATTGTAAACATCTATGCACCAAATATAGGAGCACCCACCTATATAAGACAAATTCTAACAGACATGAAAAATGAAATAAGTAGCAACACAATCATGATAGGGGACTTTAACACACCATTGTCACAAAGAGATAGCTCAACTAGACAAAAAATTGGGAAAACAATAATAGAACTTAGCCAAACCTGTGGACATATGGACTTAGTAGAGCTTTACAGAGTATTCCACCCAACAGTATCAGAATACACATTCTTCTCAGCTGCACATGGGACATTCTCTAAAATAGGCCATATACTAGTACATAGAACATGTTTAAGTAAATGCAAAGGAATTGAAATTATCCCATGTATACTATTAGACAATAGTGCATTGAAATTGGAAATTAATAATAAAAGAAAACACAAAAACTCCATAAACAGTTTGAAATTAAATAACATCCTCCTGAACAACCAATGGGTCACGGATGCAATCAAAGTAGAGATTAAACACAATTTGCAATCAAATGAAAATGGGGATACAACCTACAGGAACCTGTGGGATGCAATGAAAGCAGACCTGGGGGAAATTTATAACAGTGAACTCCCACCTTAGGAAAACAGAACAAGCACAAATAAACAATCTTATGCTGCACCTCAAGTTCCTAGAAAAAGAAAAGCAAGTCAAACGTAGAGCCTAAAGAATGCAGGAAATTATACAGCTCAGAGCAGAAATTAATGCAATGGAGGCTAAAAAAGCAATACAAAGAATTAATGAATCAAAGAGTTGGTTCCTTGAAGGAATAAATAAAATAGATAAACCCCCAGCCAACCTTATAAAAAAAATGAAAGGAAAACCTGAAATACATGCAATAGGAATGAAAGGGGTGAAATCACTACAGATCATGAAGAAATTCAGAAGATCATCAGTACCTACTTTGAGAATCTTTACTCTTATAGGATGGAAAACACAGAGGAAATGGACAGATTTCCAGATACATACAAATTACCAAAGCTGAGTGAAGAAGACATAAAAATTCTGGATAACTCAGTATCAGCCAGTGAAATCGAGAATGTAATTAAAAATTTGCAAATGAAGAAAAGCCTGGGTCCTGATGGATCCACAGCTGAATTCTACAAGCAATTTAGGGAAGAATTAACACCAATTCTTCTCAAACTCTTTAATGAAATTGAAAGGGAGGGAATTCTCTTCAACTCATTCCTGGAGGCAACTATTATTCTGATACCAAAACCATAGAAGGACCCAACCAAGAAAGAGAACTACAGACCAATTTCCCTAATGAATATAGATGCAAAAATTCTCAATAAAATACTAGCAAACAGAATACAACAAGTCATCAAGAAGATTATACACCATGACCAAGTGGGATTCATACCAGAAATGCGGGGATGGTTCAATATACGCAAATCAACCAATGCAATACACCATGTCAATAGAGCAAAGGAGAAAAATCATAAGATAGTTTCCACTGATGCAGAAAATGCCTTCAGTAAAGTCCAACACTCATTCATGTTGAGAACTCTACCGAAAATAGGAATAGATGCCCTATACCTCAAGCTGATCAAAGCATCTATGATAAACCAATAGCTAATATCATACTAAATGGCGAAAAATTGAAAGCTTTCACTTTAAAATCAGGAACAAGACAAGGATTTCCACTGTCACCACTCCTATTCAATATAGTTCTGGAAATATTGGCTAGAGCAATTAGACAAGAGGGAGAAAATAAAGGAATAAGGATAGGAAAGGAAGAAGTAGAACTATCACTATTTGCAGATGACATGATAGTTTACATGGAAGACCTCAAAAATTCCACAAGAAGACTCCTTGAATTAATCAACAAATTCAGCCGTGTGGTTAGATAAAAAGTCAACTCAAAAATCAATAGCATTCCTATACACAAACAATAGACATACAGAGAGAAATTAAGGAAACCATATTTTTCACAGTAACATCCAAGAAATTGAAATATTTAGAAATCAATGTAACAGAAGAATTAAAAGATCTATTCAATGAAAATTACAGTATTCTGAAAAGAGAAATTGAAGAGGATTTCAATAAATGGAAAAACATTCCTTGCTCATGGATAGGAAGAGCCAACATTGTGAAGATGGCCATACTACCAAATCTGTTCTACAGATTCAATGGAATTCCCATTAAACTACCATTACCATACTTTTCAGATCTGGAGAAAACATTCTTTAAATTCACCTGGAACTAGAAGAGAATCAGAATAGCAAAAGTTGTCTTTGGGCAACAAATGCAAGTCAGGTGGAATCACAATCCCTGACCTGAAATTATACTACAAAGCTAGTGTCATAAAATCAAGCTGGTACTGGCTAAAGAACAGACCAGAGGTTCAACGGAACAGACTGGAAGAAACAGCCACAACCACAAAGACACTCAGCCACCTAATCTTTGACAAAGGGGCCAAATAAACTTACTGGAAGAATGATAGCCTCTTTAATAAATGGTGCTGGAAAAATTGGCTTGCCACCTGCCAATGACAGAAAATAGGAAAAACTAACATTGTGAAAATGGCCATACTTCCAAAGTTGTTACATAGATTCAATACAATCCCAGTCAAAATACCATTGGTATACCTCACAGACATAGAGAAAACATTCTCAAATTTTATCTGGATCCAGAAGAGACCCAGAATAGCAAATGCAATCCTGAGCAACAAAGGCAAGGCAGGAGGCATCACAATCCCTGACTTGAAATTATACTACAACACTACTGTCATAAAATCAGGGTGGTTCTGACAAAAAACAAAGCAAAACAAAACAAAAACAGACCTGAGGATCAGTGGAACAGGCTGGAAGATGCAGCCACAAACACACTCAGGCACCTTATCTTTGAGAAAGGCGCCAAACAAGTTCACTGGAAGATAGATAGCCTCTTTAATAAATGGTGCTAGAAAAACTCGCTCTCTACATGCCAAAGACTAAAACTAGATCCATGTCTATCAACATGCACAAAATAAAGTCAGAGTGGATTAAAGCTCTATATATTAAAACAGAAACACTAAGTCTACTGGAAGAGAAAGTAGGTAAAAATCTTGAAGATATAAGGGTAGACAGTTCATGAAAAAAAAAAAAAACTGAATGGGAAATATTTCAAAGAATCAGCAACAGGGATGTCAGCTTACTGGAGTTTTTGCACATCTAAAAACTCACCAGCAGAGTAAAAAGAAAACCCACAGAGTGGGAAAAAGTCTTAGTTGGCTGTCCCTCGGACAAAGGACTTCTATCTAGAACATATAAAGAATGAAAAAAACGTCAAGCACCCCAAATTCAATGACCCAATCCTAAAATGGGCATCTGAGATGAATACACACTTCTCAGATAAAGAAAGACAAATGGCAAATAAGTACATGAGAAAATGTTTATCATCAGTCATTCGAGAAATACAAATTAAAACAACGTTGAGATTTCATATCACCCCAGTAAGAATGGCTAGCGTTAAGAAATCAACCAATAACAAATACTGGTGAGGCTCTGGAGAAAGAGGAACTCTTCTCCACTGTTGGTGGGAATGCAGACTGGTAAAACAACTGTGGAAATCAGTTTGGAGATTCCTCAGCAAACTAGGTCTAGAGGTCCCATTCAACCCTGCTGTTCCCCTTCTTGGTATTTTTCCAGAAGATCTAAAAACATCATATCAGTGATATATGTGCATCCATGTTTATAGCAGCACAATTTGTTATCGCTAAATTGTGGAAGCAACCCAAATGCCCGTCAACTAAGTAATGAATAAAAAAGTTGTGGTAGTTTTATATAATGGAATATTACTCAGCTATAAAGAAAGATAAACTCGAGGCTTTTCCAGGTAAATGGTCACAACTAGAGACCGTACTCATAAGTAAAATAAACCAGACCTCCATGTGTAAGCAATATATTGTCTTACTAGTGTTAGAACCTAAAACTGTGAATAAAAATTAGGAGGTATGACAGACATTGTGAAATGAAAGGAAAATGCTCAAAAGTAAACAGCGACTGAGGTCAGGGAAAAGGGAAAAGAAAGAAGGGGAAATTATGTATGTATATACAGGGTAGCTAACATCGTTGTACTACTACTGACTTCTATCACTTTACTGAAAGGAAGAGTTAGTGATTACTTATTTCATCAATCTTGCATGTCTCTATTTGTTTTCCTGAGAAACTACTTTGAAGATATCAATATGTAATACAACAACCATTGTTATTTTCCTACAACTTTATCTGGAACTCTCTATTACTTATATTGTTCTTATGGTATTTTGTAAATGAATGTCTTTAATAAGAAGAATAATGTTTTCCTTCTTTTATTGTTAAAATAAATTTTAAAAAAGAGAGAAAAATGTTTAAGAAAGAGTGAAACTGAGGTTCAAAACACTTTAGTAGGACAGTTACAGTAGTTGATACATTTCATATTGTTGTTTTCATAATAGTCAATCAGAGTCCAAGATATAGGCATTATATCTTTGTCTAAATAATGTTAATACAAAATATTCTCTTCAACAAACTAAGAGAAGCTAGCTGTGTAACTATCTTAACTATCTTGTGTATACATATATTTTTTCTCTTTTCCTTTCTTCCTTTCCCATTTCCTCCATCACATTTTGTCTTTTCATTTAAACAGGTACTTCCCAGTTTACAATATGTATTGTACATTTTAGATCCTGTATATTTATTCATTTTGTCACACTAGTGAGCCAATACACTGTTTGCACATATGGATTTGATTCATTTCACTTATAGATATGGTCTCAAGCTGCATCCATTTAAAGTCTCCAGTTTATCCTTGTTGATGGCTGAGTAGTACTACATTATGTAAAAAAACCTCACAACTTTTTATCCCTTCCTTGGTCGATGGGCATTTGGGTTGGTTGTTACATCCAATTATTATAAATTATGCTGTTACATATAAACATGGGTGCATATATATCACTGTGGTATGATGTTTTTAATTCTTCTGGGAAAATACCCATAGAATGGGACCTCTAATCCTAGTTTTCTAAGGAATCTCCACACTAATTTCCATAGTGGTAGTGCCAGTCTACATTCTCACCAACAGTGGAGAAGAGTTCCTTTTTCCCCATGGCCCCTCCACCATTTGTTATTGGTTGATTTTTTGATGATAGCCATTTTTCCTGGGGGGAGCTGGAACCTCAGTTTTGTTTTAATTTGAATCTCTCGAATGACCAATGATGTTGAACATTTTTTCATGCATTTACTTACATGAAATTTGTATTTCTTCATCTGAGAAGTGTATATTCATCTCAGATGCCCATTTTTGGATTGGGACTTTGAATTTGGGGAGTCTGATGTTTTCAGTTCTTTATATGTTCTAGATATAAGTCCTTTGAGAGACAATTGGCTATAATTTTTCCCATTCTATGGGTTGTATATTCACTCTATTGGTGATTTCTTTTGTTGTGCAAAAGATTTTTAATAAGGTGATATCCCATTTGTTGATTCTTTTTAATTCTTCCCTTGCAGTCTGGGTTTTGTTCATGAAGTCTCTACCTACATCTACATCTTTGAGATTCCTATCTATTTTTTCTTCCAGTAAATTTAGTGTTTCTATTTTAATATTTAGATCTCTGATGCTGTTGGACTTTTGTTTAGTTCCTGGTGATAGACACTGGTCTAGTTTTAGTCTTCAACATGTGGAGAGCCAGTTTTTCCAGCACCATTTGTTAAAAAGGCTATCTTTCTTCCAGTGAACATGTTTGGATTTTTGTCAAAAAAAGGAGGTACTAGTTGTTCTCTAAATTTCTTATAGAATTCAACAGTGAAACTGTCAGGGCCTGGGCTATTTTTTTTTTGTAAATTTTTAATTACATTTTTGAATTTCATTTTCTGATATTGCTTTATTTAAAAGTTGTATATCTTCTTGATTTAGTTTGGTAATTCAATTGTGTCTAAGAATCTGTCCATTTCTTCTGTATTTTACATTTTATTAGACTATAGGTTCTCATAGTAGGTATTCATGATATCCTGATTTCTGTGTGGTCTATTGTGTTTTCTACCTTTTCATTCCTTACTGTTTGAATTTGTGTTTTTTTCTTTCCTCTTTTTTATTAGGTTAGTTAATGGTTTATCAATTTTATTTATTCTTTAAAAGGAACAACTTTTTAATTCATTGAGTCTTGGTATTGCTCTTAGTCTCTATTGCATTATTTTCTGCTCTTATCTTTATAATTTCCCTCCTCATATGAGATTTGGTTTGATTTGTTCTTGTTTTTCTAGTATTTTGAGGTTCAACATTAGGCTGTTTATTAGAGCTCATTGTGCTTTGCTGATGTGTGAGGTCATTACTATAAATTTTCCTCATAGGACTGTTTTCATTACATCCCATAAGTTTTGGTATGTTTTATTGCCATTTTGTTTAGTTGCATATCATTTTTAAATTCTTATTTAATTTCCTCTGTAACCTATTGGTTGTTCAGAAAGTGTTGTTTAATTTCCATCAGTTAATGTAGTTTCTGTGGTTTCCTTTGTCATTGATATCCAGTTTCATTGGGGTATTATCAGATAGTATGAATGGGATGATTTTAAGTCCTCTACATTTACTTAAACATGTTTTGTCAGCTAATATATGATCTACTTTCAAGAATATCCCTTGTACAACCAAAAAGAATGTATATTCTGATATTTTGGGTGGAATACTCTGTAGATATCTACCAAGTCCATTTGTTCATGAGCTTGGTTTAATTCTAATATTTTTTTGTTGATGGTTTGTCTAGTTGAGCTATTCATTTTTGAGAGTGGTTTATTAAGATCCCCCATTATAATTGTTTAGTGTTTTCTTGGTTTTTCATGTCAGTTAATATTTATTTTATTTTGTTGGGTGAACCTGTGTTTGGTGCATAAATATTTATGATTGCTTTCTTCTCTTCTAGGAGTTTTCCTTAATGAATATGTATTGACCTTCTTTGTTTCTTCTGATCAGTGCTGGCTTGAAGTTTGCATTGTCTGCAAATAGAATAGCTATCCCTCCTTTTTTCTGTGGTCCTGTGGCATGCAGAAGTGTTTTCTATCCTTTGACTTTCGGTGCATCTATATCTTTTTGAATTAAATGTGTTTCTTGAATGCAGCATATTGTTGGATCTTGCTTTGTGATCCAATCTGCCAGTCTGTTTGTTTTGATTGATGAGTTGAGACCATTTATATTGATGGTTACATATATTGGCTTTTATTTTTCATGTTGTTTGCTTGCTGTTTTTCCCTGTCTTTTTGCTGTTTAGTTGCTTGCCCTGCCTGGTGGCTTATGTCTGTTGGTATTCCTGCATTGGTGGTCTTCATTGTCACTTTCTAATATGTCTTCCAGAGCATTCTATAGAGCTGGTTTGGTAGTCATGAATTTCTTCAGTTGTTTGTTGTCCTGGAAGTATCTCATTTCTCTATCAGTTTTGAAAGATAGTTTTGCAGGGTATATCAGTCTGGTTGAAGATTATTTCCATTTAGGGCTTGAAATATTTCACTCCAAGAGCTTCGTGATATTAGTGTTTGTGTTGAGAAGTTTGCTGTGATTCTGAAGGGATTTTGTTTATAGGTGATAGGTTCCTTTTTTCTAGCTGCTTATAATATTTTGTTCTTGTGCTGAATTTCTGGAATCTTGATTAGTATATGCCTAGGTGTAGATTTATTTTGATTATGGCTATTTGTAGTTCTATTTTCTTCATTTTTTTGTATGTCAAATTCTTTATCCATGTTTGGGAAGTTTTCTGCCATTATTTCTGCAAAGAGGTTTTTAATGGCATTTGAGCTGTTTTCAGCTTTCTCACTGATTCCAATCAATCGTTTGTTGTTCTTTGCTTCATCCTGTAACTGTTGGACTGATTTTTCATGTTCTCTTGCTATTTATAAGATAACTTTCCTTTCTTGGTCACTAGTTGAATTCCTGCCTTCTAGATCTGATATTCTAACCTCATTTTTATTTAATCTGCTGCATATACTTTTGATGGAGTTTCTAATCTCCTGTATTTATGTTTCTATCTGTTTCATTGATTCATTTTCTTGTGTATGTTTAGCGTTCATGGTTTCCATTGTTTTCCTCAGCTCCTCTATTTGTTTCTCTGTTTCCACCTTAATGTCTTTTATTTTGATAGTCATTTCTTTTTGCACCTTAGAGATTATTTTTTTCTATGTTCTCTTCCATGTTTTTTTCTCTTCTATTCCTATAATTTCCGTGAGTTCCATCTGTGGGCTTCTGATTTCCTCCATCTCTTTGTGTTCTAGACTTGTCCTGGGTGGGCTAGGTATTTTTGATTGCATCTATTTTGCTTTGTAATTTTCTATTTTATTTTGTTTTCTGTGTTGATATTTTTAGATTTCTAATGTTAGATAGCCTTATCACTGATGTTGACATTTTCCTAGGAGGTGTCTGTTCCTCAGGATGTCTCCTCTAGCTATCACTGATGTCATTTCTCTCACTGGCACTGCCACCATATCCCTCTCACTTGCAAGCCACCCCAAGGCAATTGAGAAAGTGTAGAGCATGGACTCACACTCCACTCACTGGCATCACCATCCTGGGCCAAGGAAGGAAGGCAAGAGCACAGACACACACTCCTCTGAACTCCTCTTGCCAGCACTGCCATTCCAGGAACAGTGGAGGAAGGGCAGAGCACAGACTCACACTCTAGTCACTAGCAATGCCATTCCAGGGACGAATATATTATTTTGAATAGATAACACTTGTAGTGGAATAACTGGTGGTCACGTGTTAACCCCCAGCTCAACTGAGTAAGCATAGTGCTGGGTGTGGGAGATTCACCTGGGGATTGTTGCCAGCAGCATAAGAGGCAGAACTGGGGAAAGAGAAGGAGGTTGTTGGGAGCTGAAAGAGGCTGTTGGGAGCTGCTGGAAGCTGTAAGGACATGTTGATTGTTTTGAACGAGCTCATCATGCTGGCTTTCCTGATGAACTTGGCTGTTTTCATCCTCCAAGGAGCTCGGGACCTTGTTAGCACTGAGAATGGCTTTGGTTCACTTTGGGGGAGCTTTGATCCTCACTTTGAGCATCACTTCCTGGCTCTGGAGGGGAAGATGGTGCACTGCTGGTCTCCTAGAGAGGTTTGCTGCGTTGGCTTTCCTGATGGGAACTCAGCCATCTTGATCATCAGAGGAGCTCGGGACCTCACTGTTGCTGAGGATAGCTGTGGTTCCTTTCAGAGGAGCTCTGGTTCTCTTGAATGTCACTTCCTGGCTCCAGTGCAGATCCCTCAGCCTGCTAGCACAGATCTTTCATCCTGCTGGCACAGACTTTCCAGACTCCACCACTGACCTTTGGGTCTTAATAGTGCAGATCCGTGAAACAGGCCTGCATGAGATATTGTTATGGGCTCTGGGTTTCCAGTTGGATTCATAGGAAGTATTATTATGAGCTTTAGGTCTTATGTTGGATTCATGCAGGACATTATTGCAGGATCCAGGCCCTCAGTTTTATTCTTGTTCTATAGTGTGTGGGCAGATTTCCTGCACTCTTTTGTTTATTGTTCTTTGGGTGATTATTATCAATAATCCTATAAAATATGTGTCCTGTGTTATGTTGTTTCCCCTTGCAAAAATAAGCCCCAAGCTAACACAATGTACATCTGTCACCAGAAAAACTGTACTTTTACCTTCTTTCACTAATTTATAATTCTGGTATCACCATTTACATCTTTTTATAGGGTTCATTCTTCAACAAATTATTGTATTTTTACAAGAATTAGCTTTCAAACTGAGATTTAAATAATTTCCACCACACCATTCAGAGAGTTCAGAACTTGATTTAATTTTATACTTATCAGTGTGTTCCATGGTTTTATATATCTTCATGTCATTAAGTAGCATTTCTTTCTCTTGTGAATAAATTTTAAGCATTTTTGTAAGATAGGACAACTGGTGATTAGTTCTCATATGAGCTATACAGAAATATGTCATTTTTCCTTTATTTCTGAAGAAAAAACTATACTCTGTATAGAATTATTGGATATAAGATTTTTTCAGCACTTCTTACTTAAAAATTCAAATGACACATATTTGCATTATATAATAATCACACTCATCCTAGGAAGTTGGTACAATTACATAACATATGTTAATTCTTTTTTCATCCACTTCCTATGCTCTCCCTCCATCCTCTGACATTTTCTTGGTCCTCCACCTCACTTTTTGGGAAAATATCTATTTCCCTGTTTCTTACTATACATATTTTATGTTGCTCTTTAATTTATTTATAATTTGGGTTTCTCACAAGAGGAAACTAATATCCAATTCAACTTTATTAGAAATTAACCTGGTGAAATCACAGTGGACACCACCATATACTCCCATAAGTTGGAAAAACCAGAAGAAGTAGATTTTGAGACACATAAGAATTAAGAGAACTGAACTAAGAACATGCAAATACATAAATAAACCAATAAAGGGGAATAAAATTGAAGCAGCAATAAAACTCCTAAGAACTAAGAAAAGGTTATGACATGATGAATTCACTGCTGAATTTTACAAGAAGTTCTGGGAAAATCTAGTGCCAATGCTTCTCACACTCTTTAATAAAATTCAGTGGGAAGGAGTATTGTCAAAGTCATTATAGAAGCTAATAGTACCCTGATTTCAAAACCAGAATAAGGACCTAATTTAAGAAAGATCTACGGGCAATCACTTAAATGAACACAGCCACAGAAATCCTCAGTGAGATACTGCCAAGTAGCATGCAACAAATGATCACAAAGATCATATATCTTGATCAATTATGCTTCGTACCAGAGATGCTAGGAAGATTCAGGATATACAGATCAATAAATATAAACCATATGGTTGGTATCAATAAATACCAACCATAAAGAGAATCAAGGAATAAAAAATAATAATCATCTCTATTGAAGCAGCAAGAGCCATTGACACAACACAGGATCCATTTATGATAAGAAGGCATGAAAGAAATAGGCATAGAAGGACCTTATCTCAATCTGGTAAAAGCCATTTATGATAAACCTATATCCAACATCATATTAAATGTAGGAAATTTGAAAGCTTTTCCTCAAATATCAGGAAGAAGACAAAGATATTCAGTGTCACCATTCCTGATTCATATCGTACTTGAAACATTACCCAGAGAAACTGGGCAATAAAAAGAAATAAAAAGCGTATGTATAACAAAGAAAGAAGCTAAACTATCACTGATTGCACAAGTCACGATTCTTTATGTAGAAGACCCAAACAATTTGACCAAAAGATTCCTATATTTAATACACAATTTCAGCAATGTAATAGGATACAAACTCAATACACAAAGTGAAATAGTGTTTTTGTACATTAATAATGAACAGACCAGTTAGAGAAATACCATTTCCACAGCTTTAAAAGAGCAAATACTTAGAAATTAACATAACTAAGAAGTGAAAGACCTCTACATTGAAAACTACAGTAATCTGAAGAATGAGAACAAAATAGACATAGAAAACAGAAAGATTTCCCTAGTGCTTGGATAAGCAAAACCAGTATTGGTAAAATCACCATACTTTTAAAACTGACATGTAGATTTAATTTTTCTTGTATCAGTAATCAAATTCAGGACCTTATGCTTGCCAGGCAGATGCTGTGCCACTGAACTAAATCCCCAGCCCACTGTGGGATTCAATGTAATTTCAATCAAAATACCAACAGCACTCCTCAAGCAACAGTAGAGTTCAGTTTTAAAAGTCATATGGAACCAGAAAAGAGCAGAAGAACAAAAGCAATCTTGGGCAACAAAAGCAGAATGGGAGACATCACAATTCCAGTGGGTACAACAGTAATAAAAAGAGCATACTAATGGCATATAAACCGACATGTGGTTCAATGATGCAGAACAGAGGATACAGAAACAAACCCAGCCACATTTTCACAGGCTGATCTCTAAAAATGGGACACAAAATATAAACTGGAAGAAATCTAGGTTCTTTACAAACAATGCTGGGGAAACTGATGATCCATATGAAAATAATTGACTCTGAGCTCATGTACTAAATTAAAATCAAATGGATCAAAGATCTAAATGTTAAAACAGACACACTTAATCTGCTGGAAGATAGAATAGATAAAAGTCTTGAATTCATAGTCATAAGCATGGATTTTCTAATCAGAATCTCAACTGCACAAGAAATAATATCAAGACATAATAAAGAATAACAGCTAAAAAATAAGAAGAATCATACAAAATCCAAAAGATTTTGTATAGGAAAGAAGACAAACAATGGAAGAGCCTACCTACAGAATGAAAAAAATATTGTCACATATTCCTTGGACAGAGGACTATTAAAAATGTGTAAAGAACTCAAAAAATCAGATCCACTACAATAAAAGACCCAATGAAAATAGGCAAATGAAATGAATAGACACTCCACAAAAGAAGTACAAATAGCTAATCAGTACATGAAAATATGTTCAACATCTCTAAATATTAAAGAAATGAAAATGAAAACAACAGAATTTTCATCTTACTACAGCAAGAATCACTATCATCTAGAAATCAAATAATATCAAATTTGGTAAGCCTTTCAGGTAAAATAAATCCTTCTACATTGTTGGTGAGGATGTAAAATAGGAAAATATTATGGAAACCAATATTAAGTTTCCTCAAAAAATAAAATCTAATTCCATATGATTCAGCTCTTCTTCTAGTTATCTTCTTGAAAGAGTAAAAAAAAGTGTTACGGTAATAGATCCATGCACATGTTTACAGAAGCAAAATTCAAAGTAGCTAAATCTTTTAAGCAGCCGATATATACACCAGGACATAAATGGATGAAGAGAATGTGGCACTTACACACAATGGAGTACTACTCAGCTATAAAGGAGGAAAAACTGGATTCATATGTAGGATGATTATGACCCTTGAAAACACAATATTGAGACTCTCTGAGTCCCGTGTGCCCTGTGCCGAGAGAGCAAGTGCTCCGGGAGCTGGTGGATCCGTGGGTTCGAGTCTGTACTTGGCCCACACTGCCACGGTTCCCTGCTGAAACATGCAGAGAGAGCCAGTTATTCCCCATCTACTCTCTGAGGGCAGACCAGGTGAACCAGGACTTCGCCGCCATTACAGACTGAGTCTCTGCCCTCCCTGCACCCGCAGCAGAGAGAAGGTCCTCACTCAGAAGCCCCAGGGACTTCTCTGGCTGGGGGCAGGGCATGCGACTCTCTGAGCCCCACGCACCCTGCACCGAGAGAGCGAGTACTCCGGGTGCTGCTGGACCCGTGGTTCGAGTCCATGCTTTACCTTTGCCCAGACCCCCTAGCGAGTCGAAGGCTGGGGACGTCTGCGACAGCTACTCATCTGGGCTGCATCTGGTTCCTGTATGTGTCCTTAACTGACTGGAGACATAGATTCAGGTGGTTCACAAACTGTAGACCCTGCAGTTTGTGTCTGAATTATGCCTGTACCCTGAACTGCCTAGGGACATAGGTCCACTGGACTGGGATTGTCACACAAGTGCATCCTGAGTCAGGTCGTGCACGTTGCCTGAACCACAAGGGGACGCTGGATGAGACGGTCGGCCATCAACTGACACAACTGCTCGTGTCTGAGACTGGGGATAACTAGATACAAATCAAAAACTGCCGGAAAACCTGAAACTAACTTGCACTACTCAGAGGTCACCCAGGGGCAAACCTGAACAACAGCAAAAACAGGGACACTAGTGGTCTTGGCTGAGCAGCTACTGAAGAGGGAAACTGAACTTTCTGCATCTGGTAGCAAACATGTCAAAACGAAAGAATAAAACACAATCCCAGAACCTCACTACACTCAGAACAAGTCCAGGAGACATCAACATAGGAGAA